>NC_048233.1:273766-509165 GCF_002007445.2 Ailuropoda melanoleuca | reverse complement strand
CCCTTAACCGCTGTGCCACCCAGGCGCCCCTATTTTTATCTTTATTTTAATTTTTAGAGAGAGCTTGGGAGCCAAGGAGGAGGAGAGACAGAGGGTATCTTAAGCAGGGGAAGAGAGAATTTTAAGCAGGCTCCCTGCCCGGAGCAGCACAGAGCTGACACAGGGCTTGATCTCACGAACCTGAGATCATGACCTGAGCCGAAATCAAGAGTTGGACACTTAAAACGACTGAGGCACCCAGACCCTCCTACTGTTTTGTATTTTAAACAAGCCATGCTTATTACTCAAACTGAGCTGCTCTAGGATGGTACATTCCTGTGGTAGCGATTACTAATGTTCATCCATATCTAATTCTTATCTCCTTGCTGGGAGCATGGGAAAATTGCATTTAGGCAAGGCCATGTGACGGGTCCTAGACAATGAAATATGAGTGGTGTGATTTGTGTCCCTTCTAGGCTGTGGCATTTAAGAAGAAAGACTGACTTCTTAGAGGGAAAAATTAGGTTCTTCTGTCTTTGCTACTTTACTATCCTATTTGTTATTTAAAATGTGATACAGAGCTCATTCTCATACCAAATAGGATCTGTGGTAGCATCCATTGGTGTAATGCGGGTAGGGTTTGGTTTCAAGTTCATGAAGCAGTAAGCATGAGAAGGAGAGATTAAGGGAGGTGACCCAATTCATGACACAAGATTTTTGTCACATTGAATGTTTTTCATTTTTTCCTGAGTCATGTGCTGATTATAGACTTTTCCATAAGTAGTTAACGCTACACTTTTCCAGAACTAGCCAACTCTTCCAGACAGTGTTAGTTTTTGCTGAATATAGTCAACCCTGTTCTGGATTATATATTCTGACTAGTAGATGTCTTGCTGACTTACATATTTGATGTCATATAACTTCTGTTATGCACAATGTTACATTTATTACTATAGAGCACCTTGTTGCTGAAGTAATTAATATGGATTTACTAATAAGACATTTCTTTCTTAAGTTAGAAGGGGGAGTAAGTTCATCTGTTAGTAATATGACTATCAAACACATGTAGCTGTGCTACTGGTTTGTTACTCACTCAACCATTAAGCAGTCACTCCCCATGTTCCCCTCTTCCCTTCAGCCCCAGGCAGCCACTATTCTACTTTCTGTCTCTATGAATTTAAATCTTCTAGGCACCTCATTTGAGTTGAATCAAACAGTATTTGTTCTTTTGGGTATGACTTATTTCACTTAGCATAATGTCTTTAGGGTTCATTCATGCTATAGCATGTATCAGAATTTCATTCCTTTTTTTTTTTAAGTAATCTCTGTGCCCAACATGGGGCTTGAACTCCTGACCCTGAGATTAAGAGTCACATGCTCTACCGACTGAGCCAGCCAGGCGCCCTCATTCCTTTTTTAAGGCTGAATAATATTCTAATGTATGCATATCGCACATTTTGCTTATCCATTCATCTGCTGGTGGACATTTGGGTTATTTCTCCCTTTTAGCTATTGTGAATAATGCTGCTATAACCATTGGTGTTATAAACATCTGTTTGAGTCTCTGCTTTCAGTTCTTGTGCGTATATACTCAGGTGTAGATTTGCTGGATCACATGGTAATTCTATGTTTAATTTTTTGAAGAACTGCCTTACCTTTTTCCACAGTAGCTGCATCATTTTATGTTCCCATCAGCAATACACAAGGGTTCCAATTTCTCTACATCCTCACCAATACTTGTTCTCTGTTTTTTGGTTTTGTTTTATAATAGCCATCCTAATGGGTGTGAAGTGTGGTGTCTCATTGTGGCAGCTCATTTCTTTTATTGCTGAATAATATTCCATTGTATGGAAGTACCATAGTTTGGTTCTCCATTCCCCTATTGAAGAACATCTTGATTGCTTCAAAGTGTTGGCAATTATGAATAAAGTTGTTTTAAAAATTCATGTGCCAGTTTTTATGTAGATAGAAGTCTTCATCTCATTTGGGTAAATACCAAGGAGTATGATTGCTAGATCATATGGTAAGAGTATCTTTAGTTTTGTAACAGACTACCAAGCTGTCTTCCATAGTGGTTGTATCATTTTGGGTTTCTACCAGCAATGTGGGGGGAAGGGGTTCCAGTTTCTCTATATCTTTGCCAAACTTGCTATCATTGCTTTTCTAGAGGCTGTGTGGTAGTATCTCCCTATGGTTTTTTTTTTTTTTTAAGATTTTATTTATTTGACAGAGAGAGTGAGAGAGCATAGGCAGGGGGAACAGTACAGGGAGAGGGAGAAGCAGGCTCCCTGCATGGGGCTCGATCCCAGGACCCTGGGATCATGACCTGAGCTGAAGGCAGACGCTTAACCTTCTGAGCCACCGAGGTGCCCCCTCCCTATGGTTTTAATTTGCATTTCCCTAATGGCTAATGATGTTGAACATCTTTTCATATGCTTATTGGTCATTTGTATATCTTTGGAGAAATGTCTATTCTCATCCTTTGCCCTTTTTTGATTGGATTATTTGTCTTTCTCTTGTTGAGTTACAAGAATTATTTATTTTTATATTTTTTTAAGCTTTTATTTGTTTTATTTGACAGAGCTCGAGCGAGAGCACAAGCTGGGGGAGCAGTAGGCAGAGGGAGTGGGAGAATCAGGCTCCCTGCTGAGCAGGGAGCTGGACACAGGGCTCCATCTCTGGACTCTGGGTTTGTGACCTGAGCCAAAGGCAGATGCTTGACCGATTGAGGCACCCAGGCACCCCTAAGAATTCTTCATATATTTTATTTTATTTATTGTTTCTTTTCTTTTCTTTTTTTTTTTAAAGATTTTATTTATTTATTTGACACAGCCAGCGAGAGAGGGAACACAAGCAGGGGGAGTGGGAGAGGAAGAAGCAGGCTCATAGCGGAGGAGCCTGATGTGGGGCTCGATCCCAGAACGCGGGGATCACGCCCTGAGCCGAAGGCAGACGCCCAAGGACTGCACCACTCAGGCGCCCCTCTTCATATATTTTAGATACCAGACCCTATCAGATACATGATTTCAGATACTCTCTTCCATTCTGTTGTTTGTGTTGGTAATGTACTTTGATATATAAACGTTTTTAATTTTTTTAAATTTTATTTATTTGAGAGAGCGAGAGAGAGAGAGAGAGCACGAGGAGGGGGAGGGTCAGTGGGAGAGGCAGACTCCCCATTGAGCAGGGTGCCCTGTGCGGAACTTGGTCCCGGGACTCCAGGATCATGACCCAAGCTGAAGGCAGTCACTTAACTGGCTGAGCCATGCAGGCACCCGAAACATTTTTAATTTTTATGAAGTCCAGTTTATCTGTGTTTTCTTTGATTTCTTATGTTTTTGGTGTCATATCTAAGAAGCCATTACTTAGTCCAGAGTCACACACATTTTCACCTATGTTTCCTTTTAAGAGTTTTATAGTTTTAGCTTTTAAATTCAGATCTTTTTTAGGGGTGCCTGGCTGGCTTGGTTGGCGGAGTGTGCAACTCTTGATCTTGGGGTTGTGGGTTCAAGTCCTATGTTGGGTGTAGAGATTACTAAAAAAAAAAAAACCTTAAAAAAATTTAGATCTTTAATCCATTTTGAACTAATTTTTGTATATGTTTTGAAGTAGGCATATATAGATTCATTATTTTGCATGGTAATGTGCAATTATCCAAGCACCATTTGTTGAAAAGTTTCTTCATTTCCCTGTTGAATGGTCTTGGTTCCCTTCTCAAAAATCAGTTTGACCTTAGGGGCACCTGGGTGGCTCAGTTGGTTGAAGCGACTGCCTTCGGCTCAGGTCATGGTCCTGGAGTCCCAGAATCGAGTCCGGTGTCAGGCTCCCTGTTTAGCAGGGAGTCTGCTTCTCCCTCTGACCCTCCCAGCTCTCATGCTCTCTCTCTCTCTGTCTCTCAAATAAATAAACAGAATGTTTTATTTTTATTTTTATTTTTTTTTAAAGATTTTATTTATTTATTCGACAGAGATAGAGACAGCCAGGGAGAGAGGGAACACAAGCGGGGAGTGGGAGAGGAAGAAGCAGGCTCATAGCAGAAGAGCCTGATGTGGGGCTCGATCCCACAACGCCGGGATCATGCCCTGAGCCGAAGGCAGACGCTTAACCGCTGTGCCACCCAGGCGCCCCAACAAAATGTTTTAAAAAATCAATTAACCTTAAGTATGTGGATTTATTTCTGGCCTCTCAATTAGATTCCATTGGTCTGTCAGTCTGTCTTTATTCCATAATTATACAGTCTTGATTATTATAGCTTTGTAGTAAGTGTTGAAATTATAAAGTTTGGGGAGCCTGGGTGGCACAGTCGTTAAGCATCTGCCTTTGGCTCAGGGCGTGATTCCAGGGTCTTGGGATCAAGCCCCACATCAGGCTCCTCTGCTAGGAGCCTGCTTCTTCCTCTCCCACTCTCCCTGCTTGTGTTCCCTCTCTTGCTGGCTGTCTCTCTCTGTCAAATAAATAAATAAAATCTTTAAAAAAAAAAACTAAAGTTCGAGTCCTTTTACTTTGTTCTTCTTTTTCAAAATCGCTTTGACTACTTTGTGTCTCTTGCAATTATGTATGAATTTTAGGATTGTCCTATCCATTTTTGGGAAAAAAGGCAGTTGGAATTTTTTTTTTTAAGATAAAGTTTTCAGGGGCGCCTAGGTGGCACAGCGGTTAAGCGTCTGCCTTCGGCTCAGGGCGTGATCCCGGCATTGCGGGATCGAGCCCCACATCAGGCTCCTCTGCTGTGAGCCTGCTTCCTCCTCTTCCACTCCCCCTGCCTGTGTTCCCTCTCTCATTGGCTGTCTCTATCTCTGTCGAATAAATAAATAAAATCTTTAAAAAAAAAAAAAAGATAAAGTTTTCAAGTAATCTCTCCACCCAAAGTGGGGTTCGAACTTAAAACCTTCTAAGATCAAGAGTTGCATGCTCCATGGCCTGAGCCAGGCAGGTGCCCTGCGGTTGGAATTTTGATGGGGATTGCATTGAATCTATACACCAATTTGGAGACTGTTGCCATCTCAAATCAACTTTTTAAGACAGATTCTTATAACCCCGTCTCAGATTTTGATTCAGAGTTCGTTATTTCTAGAGATGTGTACTGTTTCATTCTTTTCTCAGCTTTTCTATCAGGAACAGTTATTTGATCCTGAAACCAGTCTTAGAGTGGGTGCGTGATGAAATTTCCCTGCATTCTTCTCCTTCAGTCTGTCCTCTCTCAAATCTGTCTCCCCGTGTGCAGGATACCTTGGGATGTGGGGACTCTGGAACCTGAAAACTATCATTGTAATTGGCTATTTTGTACTTTTATTTTTTAAACATTCATAACTGAAGTATTTTTATGTACAGTGAGTTAGCATGGATTTAGTTGGATTTCTGCAGTTAAGGTAGGTCTCTTGGATGACCCATTCAAGGAAGTTCACTTAATCCAGCTTAATGAAGCCTCCATACTTCGCATACTGACAGAAACACTGGGGCACATATTAAGGCCGGATTTCCGGATCTGACCGCGCAGGTTTGAGCAGATGCGGCAAGAATGAGAACCCTGGCCGAATTTCCTGGGATGGCTCCAGTAGTGCTGCTGGTGACCCATCTTGTTGTCTCAGATGCAGTGAGCCAAAAGACTGTTTTGTACTTTTAAAAATCTGTCTACTGTGGTATCATTTGGAGTATTTGTTTTTGCTGTTGAGGAAATAATTGAACCATGTTGTTTGTTTGTTTAGTAGATGTTTTTGATTATAACTATTTGGGTTTTCTTATTTTTTAAGTTTTTATTTATGTATTTGAGAGAGAGAGAGAGAGAGAGCATGAACAGGGGAGTGGGGAGGAGACGCAGAGGGAGAAGCAGATTCCCCGCTGACCTGGGAGCCCATTGCGGGACTGGATCCCGGGACCCTGAGATCATAATCTGAGCCAAAGGCAAATGCTTAACTGACTGAGCCACCCTGGTGCACCTTATTTGGGTTTTTTAGAGCAGTATTTGTCAAGACTGACTGCCTGAATGCTTATTTTAAAAAGATGATGGAGGGGGTGCTTGGGTGGCTCAGTCAGTTGGGCATCTGCCTTCCTCTTGGGTCATGATCCTGGGGTCCTGGGATCCAACCCCATATCGGGCTCCCTGCTTGGCAGGGAGTCTGCTTCTCTCTCTCCCTCTGCCCCTCCCCATGCTCATGCTCTATCTCTCTCACTCGCCCTCTCCCTCAAATAATTGAATAAATAAAATCTTTAAAAAAAAGATCATGGGTGCGCCTGGCTGGCTCAGTTGGTAGAGCATGCGACTCCATCTTCCGGTTGTAAGTTCCTGCCCCACGATTGGGTGTCGGGATTACTCAAAAAAAAAATTTTTTTTTAATCTTTAAAAAAAAATCATGGAGCCCTACCCCAGACCTTTTAAAGCAGATGCCCCATGATGGGGTTTGAGAATCTGTATTTTTATTATATTTGCTCAGTAATTTTAATGTGCATTCAGTTTGGAGACCCATAGATTTAGAAAGTATTTTGCTCTGCCCATACAACTATTCTAAACTTGTTGATCTGATATTCACTTTGAAAGCCTAGAATGTATTTCAGGGCTGGAATATGATTGCTGACTCCCACGACTCTTGGTTTGACACTGAAGTGGGTGGGATTTGGTGTGCTAAAGTCTGTTTATCTTTGAAACATTTTTCTCTGGGTTTATAGTGGAGGATTTTTGCTGCATTGGTGCTACTGGGTAGCTCTTCGCTTTTGAAATTCTGTGTTGGGGGGGTTGATTAATTGAAAATCACTGAATCTGTCTGTGTCATTGGTTAGCTAAATAAATAGCCTTTTGTGTCCTGACAGCAGTAGACCTTTTCTGGTTTAGGTTTTCCACATGGCTTATTATCAAGTATGACAACTTGTCTTGTGTAATCAGCATCACATTAGTTTCATGAGAATAGACACTCCTTTAATCAGCTGCTTTTTGTTAATCTTGTGGCTGAGGCATATGGTAACCAAGACATTATTGTCATTTACTTTGTGGCATCGTGGTAGTATTGGTGGTGGGGTGATTGGGTGTGTGGGTGTGTATATGTTTTAGGTATGTAGATTTTCCAAAAACAGATGGCAGATAAAACATTCATGTATTCCTTATTTGTCACTGTACATAAAAAATTATCATGTTTTAGAATTCAGTAATAATTTCACTTTTCAGAACATCTACTTCCTTAAAGATTTTTAAGTAATCTCTATACCTAACATGGGGCTCAAACTCACAACCCCAAGATCACAAGTTACATACTCTATGGACTGAGCCAGCCAGGTGCCCCCAGAAGATCTTTTTAATCTTGTTTTTATATGATTTATTTGAGCCTGGGCAAATCATTTCAACTTCTGTAAGTCCCATATTCTTCGTATAATGAGGAGAATGGACTAGATGGCCTTTATTTTACAGATCCTCCCAAATCTAAAATTCAGTGATTCAGGCATTGACTAAAACTCCCATAAGCATGGAGATAATAGTTGAGGTCTTATTCTTTCTGTTCCTCTTTTATAATATTCTCTGTCACAATTCTATCACCATAAATAGTCTAGTTAGTGTTCTGTGTATGTGGTTGGTCTGTACTCTTACCGTCTTATGTAAAATGACTTCTCATTTTTTGTCATTTGAGCTAGCCTCAAAATATACTGATAACTTTTTAAAAATTCCTGTAATTTATAAATAACTTTAATTTTGTTCGTTTTCTTTGTTTTTTTTTTTTTCGTTTTTTCCCCCGTAAGTGTCCTCTCTCCCCAGCAGTGTTGTCCTCGTTACGTGTGTATCTATACATTGTAGTAATTTGAGTCTTCATCATAGTGACAGTGATAGCTATCAGTATCAAGTATTTGACTTTTTTAGTCCGTGCTTAACAAAAGTCTAGGACAAAGGGAGTATCTCAAATAGTTTATAATGTAGTCAGAATGATAATGAACTATAAAATCATTGAATAGTACAAGACAGGATATACTTCAGTGTTAAGCTATGTGGCACAGAAGGAATGATATGAATGTTCAAATGGCAGTGATACAGTAGTGGTCAGTGAAGAAGATACCGTGGAGTAGTAGAGAGACTTAAATTGGTCCTCAAAGGAGTGGACAGAATTTGAGTAATCAGGAAAAGGAAGGGCAGTCCAGGTTAGGTAAAAATGTAGTTATAATATGTCCTTTTTATTAGTGAAGAAGTTGGCAGTGAGTTCATACTGGGCAGGAATACCAATGAATTTTTTAAAAATTCCTTACCACATATAATTTAATGTGGCTTGTAATAATACATAATGGAAAAATCTAAATGAATTAATTAAATAAGACTATTCTAATAAAATAAGACTAATCTAATAAAATCTTAGGTCCCATATGGTAATACTATCATCGAGCAGTGTATTTGGTTCTGAGGCAAAAGCCAAAAACAAGTGAAGGTATACTTAGTTCCAGATTTTTTTTTTTCCATAACTAGAAGCTATACTATTTTCTTTTAAGTGGAACATTATTCTTTAAAAGATATTTTTTTCACTTAGAGCTTTATTATGTAGGGCACAGAGAAATGTTGTGAATATCAGACATGGTATTAACTTTCAAAACACTGTCTCTTAATGTGATTCTCGATAAAAGCTAAGGAAGTGGCACCAAAGTGCAGCCCAGTTAAAACAGCTAGTTAACACTATATGGGGACCTATATTATATGTATGTACTTCTCTGATGATTCAGTCTACTATGAGGATATAATCTAGAATGCAGAGGAGTGGGGGGATTACCTCTCATGTCAGACTAAAGAACAGATTTGGGGCGCCTGGGTGGCTGAGTTGGTTGAACAGCTGACTCTTCATTTTGGCTCAAGTTGTGAGATTGAGCCCTGTGTGGGGTTCTGCCCTCAGTGGGGAGTCTGCTTGAGATTTTCTGTCTACCTCTGCCCCTCCCCACTTCAAATAAATAAATAAATAATTCTTTATAAGAAAAAAAGATTCAACAGGTTGTATCCTCTAGCAAGATTCTGAAATATTTAGGTGCTCTACATTTCCAGTTAAGGGCAAGCCAAGAACAAACTAGCAGATGTTAAGTTTGGAATGTTTTTACGGAACTTAAAAGGCTAACCCAAACTTTCAGCATGGTTTTTATCCTGTTTCTGTCTTGGAAGTATGATTGAAGGATTATCAGCAGGTAAAAAAAAAGATTTCTCTTAAAAACACTTTCATTCGGGGCACCTGGGTGGGTCAGTCGGTTAAGCATCTGCCTTCAGCTCAGGTCACGATCCCGGATCCAGTCCGGCGGGGAGCCTGCTTATCCGTCTGCCTGCCATTCCCCCTGCTTGTGCTCTCTCTGTCTCTCTTTCTGACAAATAAATAAAATCTTAAAAACAAAAAAAAACCCCACTTCCCTTCACTGTAATTCATGACAATGATTGATCAAAATTCTTATGTTGTTGAATGTAAGAGATTATTTTAGCCTGGATGAAGTTTGAAGGCAAGTCTTTTAGAGACCAGTCACACCTAGAAACAGAAAACCATGGACTTCTTGTATTCAGGAAGGTAGCTTCTTAGTAAAACTTCTCAGATGAATTTATTATGAAATGTGCCTTCACATTTTAAAAACTTAACTTTCCTTCTGAATGTTTGAATGTAAATTAATTGAACTCTGTTGGATATGTGCTCGGTGGGGGGGGAAAGATTAGTTTAAATCAATGGATATTAAGCTGTATACAATATAATATAATAACCCTTTTTCATACTACTTGGCATTATGTAGACTGTCAGAAGGTTGGTCCTGCTGATCCAAACTCTTGTAGTACTGAACACAGATTCTGTATAAGCATCATTGATTAGAAATCTATGATGAACTGATTCTGTTCACAGAGACAAGATTTGGGGAAAGATCCCTGTCAAATAGTAACAACATTTTAGGGACTCAGAAGGATTGGTGAGTGCGAGCAATTGTCTATTGAGCTCATTTTTGATGTAATGGGACTTTATCTCATTAGCCTTGACAACATCCGTTTGAGGTAGATTTTATTTACCATTTTACATAAGAGGAAAGGCTCAAGAAGATTATTTTCCTAAGGTCACATGTAGTGATGAGCTGGAATGCTTGACTCCAAAGCTTATCTTCCACTTCGTTGATCCACCTTCCAGAAAGCCAGAGGGGAGAGAGATAATTTCACTGAAAGAAATAAGATTGATCTTAAATTAATTTCCTAGTCTGTGTTTGCCTTGTTTTAATAATGTCATAGTATGTTCCGGGGGTCACTTTACCTAGTATAGTTATATTAATCAGTGCTGTTGCAGAGCCATCTAGAAGTTTACAAATTATTTCTAAAAGGAAAACCTATTAGGGGCTCCTAGGTGGTGCAGTTGATTGAGCACATGACTTAGTATTGAAGCAGGTCAGAGCAGGTCATGATCTCAGGGATGTGGGATCGAGCCCTGTGTTGGGCTCTGAACTCAGCTCAGTCTACTTGTCCCTCTCCCTCTGCTCCTCCCCTCGCTCTCGCTGTCTCTCTCTCTCTCTCTCTCAAATAAATAAAGAAATAAAGAAAATCTTAAAAAAAATAAAAGGAAAGGAAAACCTATTATGATTACAGACAGTACTTGAGATTTATTAAGAGTCTAGCTCTAAGCAGAATAAGCCAGTCTCCAAAGACAAATTCTGTATGATTCTACTTACATAAAGTACTTAAAGTAGTCAAAATTGGAGAGACAGAAAGTAGAATGGAGGTTGCCAGGTGCTGGGGGTGGGGTGCGGGGAAGGAAGGAATGGGGAGTTATTGTTTAATGGGTGTGTGGAGTTTGTTTTTCAAGATGGAGAAAGTTCTTGGGATACCTGGGTGGCTCAGTTGGTTAAGTGTCCCGACTCTTGATTTCGGCTCAGGTCATGATCTTAGAGTCCTGGGATTGAGCCTTGTGTCAGGCTCAGTGTTTAGTGGACAGTCTGCCTGGGGATTCTATTCCTCTCCCTTCCCCCCTCCCCCTGAGCTTGTTCCTTCCCTCTCTCCCTCTCTCTCTCTCCCAAATACATAATTGTAAAAAATAAATCCTTAAACAAAAAGATGTAGAAAGTTCTAGAGATGGATGGTAGTGATGGTAGCACAACATTATGAATGTAGGTAATACAGCTGAACTACACACTTAAAAATAGTTAAGATGGAAAATTTATGTTACATGTATTTTACCACAATTAAAAAAATTAGGGGGGAACCTGTCTTTAAAGATGACTTTTCTGCTTAGGAAAATTTACGAAGATTACGTTCTTCATAGGATGCATTGTCTTCAAATTTTGCATAATAAATTATGTTTGTTTTATATAATGTTTAAAAGTTTTTATGTACGTAATTTCATGTAAGGTATTGATGTAGGCAGAAATGATAAATGAAATGTCATTAAGCAAATATATTAATCAGGACATTGAAGAGATCCTTTTTGTTGTACTTCAAGTAGAAATACCTAAGGAACTTTATTTTTTTCACAAAAAAAATTATTTTAAGTTTTATTTTGGTTAGTCTCAGCTCAGAAGGAAAGTGTTTTATAGTACTCAACTTTAAATTTGAAAACTAATAAAAAAATCTGTGAAATGTTGAAATATTCAACCTTTTGTTTTTCAAAGGTATTTTTAAAGACTTAGTAATGCTGTAATTATCAACTTTCTTGGTCTGGGGGGCGCCTCGCTGACTCAGTTGGTACAACATGGGACTTGATCTTGGGGTTGTGAATTCGAGCCCCATGTTGGGTGTAGAGATTATTGAAAAATAAAATATTTTATTTTATTTATTTGACAGAGAGGGACAGCGAGAGAGGGAACACAAGCAAGGGGAGTGGGAGAGGGAGAAGCAGGATTCCTGCCAAGCAGGGAGCCCGATGCGGGGCTTGATCCCAGGACTCTTGGATCATGACCTGAGCCGAAGGCAGACACTTAATGGCTGAGCCACCCAGGCGCCCCTAAAAATAAAATCTTTAAAAAATCAAGTTTCTTGATCCAAATTAATAAGCTCATCTTTAATTCAGCATTTACTTGCTTGCAAAAAATCAAAACATGCAAGTGGCAAATCCATCTCTTTCTAAAACTTACCAGTGGTAGAAAATAGTGATATAAACAGTAGAAAAACCACTGGAAATGTGTCTGTAAATATATTCTGAATGTGAGAGGGGTGGGGTGTCATATTTGGATTCAGTGTTTTAGATGAACTGTTGAGGCAGGAGAAATTAGTAGATTTTAAAGCATGTTGTCTTCATATTCTCCTTCAGAGCTCTTCCTCTTTGTTCTCCATTCTGTGCCACACACCAAGACCTTCCTTTCCTTTTACTACATGATAATAGCTTGTGGCCAGTATTTTTGGTATACTCACAGTTCTCTTAAGTTGGAGGATATAAATCTTTTGAGGATAATAGGTCTTTTCTTGAGCTGCAGTTTGCATGAAGATGTGAAGATAAGGGACCATGAATATCAGTTTTCAAAGAGATTTATCACTTACTGAGATAACATTACAGGTTTCTTTTTCTATTATGTTAAAAATGTTTCTGAGATACTTGCTTCCTAGCTTCCCAACCAGAAGATGAGGAGGGCACAGCCTGGATTAATGATTTTTTTTTAAGATTTTATTTATTTATTTGAGAGAGAGAGAGCGCGTGCATGCATGTGCATGAATGGAGGGGAAGGGCAGAGGGAGAGGGAGAAGCAGACTCCCCACTGAGCCGGAAGCCCAACTTGGGGCTCAATACCAGGACTCTGGGACCATGACTTGAGCCAAAGGCAGACACCCAAGCCACTGAGCCACCCAGGCACCCCTGGATTAATGATTTTATATTCACACTGACCTGAGTTTGATTCACAGCTCCTGCATCGTGGTGGTCTAACCTACCCAAGCCTCAACTTCCTTATCTTTCAATATGTCTGAGCCTGGTAGCCTTGATAAAATGAGTTTTGGTTTGTATTTTCTGACTTAAATAGTTAAAATACTACCCATATTCTAATGGCTTCTCTCTCTCTCATAGCTTCACAACCTCTGGATCAAGAAGTTTTATTAAAAGTTAAAAGTGAAATTGAAGAAGAGCTAGAATCTCTGGACAAAGAAATTTCTGAAGGTTAGTTATTTAGTAGACTTAGTTTCTTGTGGTTTACTGTTGGTTTAATATTTTACAGTAGAGCATTCTCAACATTACACAGCTTCATTGGTATAGGATTGATTAGAAGGGTGAAACCAGAAGGTATCCTTTTTTCTTTCCTGGGGTATAGCTTTATAAATGTTTCTAAACCACACCTGACAGCCTTTTCCTGGTGTTAAGTAATAGACTAAACAATCATATTAAGGTACTTCCCATTTAATGTCATTTGATTTATATTGGTGTTTTTTAAATTAATAACAACATTAAAGGGGAAAATGTAAGTAAGTTGCTTCCATTTTTGCATGTATGTATGCTACAGATAGTTGTAAGAGTAATATACATGTAATTTTGTGGTGGGTGGGTGCCAGCTGCTTGCTTTACTGGCATTCTATGCCCTGTATCCTGTTTGTACCTTGGAACAACAATGATTCTGCCTGTTCTTCCCCCAGTTAGAGCATGGCAGTACAACATGGAGTAAGGAAGCAGTTAAAAAGTTGGTAGTTTGAGCTGAGGAGAGAGAAGCTGTGATTGCTTCTTTCATTTGCAACCTTTTATACTTGTATCACCTTCATAGTTTTAAACTTTATCTGTGGGGTGCCTGGGTGGCTCAGTTGGTTAAGGGTCTGTCTTCGGCTTGGGTCTTGGTCTCCGAGTCCTGGGATCAAGCCCTGCATCCGGCTTCCTGCTTGGCGGGAAGTCTGCTTCTCTCTCTCTCACTCTGCCCCACCCCGTGCTTATTCTCTCTCTCTCTCTCTCAAATAAATAAATAAAATCTTTAAAAATAAAATAAAGTTTATCCATGTGCAGGAATATTGAGTTTCAAAGGTCATTTGAAAAGGAATGAAAGTTACAGAATTCTTGAATCACTATATTATACGCATGAAATGAATATAACACTGTATGTTAACTATACTGGAATTAAAAACCTTTCATTTTATTTTATTTTACTTTATTATTATTATTATTATTATTTTTTAAAGATTTTATTTATTTATTTGACAGAGATAGAGACAGCCAGCGAGAGAGGGAACAAGCAGGGGTAGTGGGAGAGGAAGAAGCAGGCTCCCAGTGGAGGAGCCTGATGTGGGGCTCGATCCCACAACGCCGGGATCACGCCCTGAGCCGAAGGCAGACGCTTAACCGCTGTGCCACCCAGGCGCCCCTATTATTTTTTTTTTTAAGATTTTATTTATCCATTTGACAGAGAGGGAGACAGCCAGCGAGAGAGGGAACACAAGGAGGGGAAGTAGGAGAGGAAGAAGCAGGCCTCCCAGCCCAGGAGCCTGATGTGGGGCTTGATCCCACAACGCCAGGATCACGCCCTGAGCCGAAGGCAGTCACTCAACGACTGAGCCACCCAGGCGCCTCTCATTTTATTTTTTTAAGATTTTATTTATTTATTTGAGAGAGAGAGGGAGGGCACAAACTGGGGGTGGGGGTGGGCAGGCAGAGGGAGAAGCCAGACTCCTGCTCCCACTGTGCAGGGAGCCCAGTGGAGGGCTGGATCCCTGGACCCCGAGATCATGACCTGAGCTGAAGGCAGATGTTTAACTGACTGAGCCACCCAAGTGCCCCTTATAAAAAGGTTTTCAAAAAAGGAATGAGAATAATTAATTCATCCCATCAGGTGGAATAAACTGATTAGAATCTGGTTTAAGAAGTTCCATGTTTATGAAGGTAAAAACGAAATCTTAAAAACAAAATACTTGGGGTGCCTGGGTGGCACAGCGGTTAAGCGTCTGCCTTCGGCTCAGGGCATGGTCCTGGTGTTCTGGGATCGAGCCCCACATCAGGCTCCTCCGCTATGAGCCTGCTTCTTCCTCTCCCACTCCCCCTGCTTGTGTTCCCTCTCTCGCTGGCTGTCTCTATCTCTGTCGAATAAATAAATAAAATCTTAAAAAAAAATAAAATAAAAAATAAAAACAAAATACTAAGAGTGGGATGATAGCATTGGAGTTGCTTTACGTTTATCATTCTTGTATGAAACTGGTATGTAGTAATGTACTAAATTGGCTTGTGTATTTTTTAGAAAATATTTATTGGAGAGAGAGAGAGCACGAGAGTGAGCACGAGTCAGGGAAAGGGGTAGAGGGAGAGGAGAAGCAGACTCCCCGCTGAACAGGGAGCCCAACTTGGGGCTCACCCCCAGGACCCTGGGATCATGACCTGAACTGAAGGCAGATGCCCAACCAACTGAGCCACCCAGGTGCCCCCTTGTGTTTTGTTTTGTTTAAAGATTTTATTCATTTATTTGAGAGGGAGAGAGAGTGGGCAAGTGGGGGGAGGGACAGAGGGAGGCAGAGAGAGAGAATCTTAAGCAGATTCCGCCCTGAGCCCAGAGCCTGTCATGGGGCTTGATCTCACAACCCTGAGATACATGATCTGAGCTGAAGTCATTTACTGACTAAGCCACCCAGGCCCACTTGGCTTGTGTATTTTAGCATGTCAGTTTAGTCTCTTTGTTCTTATAAAACTAAAATTTTCCATAAAAATCTTTCCTTTAAAAAAAAATCTCTAAACTAGGACCTATTAAGCCTTGTGTTCAGGAAAGATTAATATCCCATAATAATTGTCTGACCTTAAGTGGCTTATAACCATTAGCTTGTTTCCAGTAGTAGGCGTCTTAATCCCCTGAGTTTTTGTAGCACATTTTTTTTCTCAAATTTAAGATTTAAACTTAAAGTTTTTGCTTTTTGTTTTTTGTTTAGTAATCTCTACACCCAATGTGGGGCTCGAACTCTGGACCCCGAGATCAAGAGTCCCGTGCTCTTCCATCTGAGCCGACCAAGCACCCCTGCAGCACAACTTTGGTATTATTTATTAAAATAGGTTTCTCTTTTACCCTGTCTTCAGCATTCACCAGCACAGGCTTTGACCGTCATACTTCTCCTGTGTTCAGCCCTGCTAACCCAGAGAGCTCCGTGGAAGATTGCTTGGCTCATCTTGGAGAAAAAGTATCACAGGAACTGAAAGAGCCTCTACAAAAGGCGTTGCAGTTGCTCCTCGGCCAGTGAGTTACCATTGCTGAGTGGGGACTTGCTTCTCTAAGTAGTGTCTGGGACTCTCGTGCAGCACTGGATTGGTTAAGGCGTTGTTTTAGGTGGACACTGTCACTTCTTTTCTCACTTTTCTTTACTTTTTCTTTCTTTGTTTTCCTGAAGCATCTCTGTTTGTGTTTTGAGTGACAACTTTTGCATCAAAGTGGTGATTTAACTGTTCCGACATGGATTTGATCATTTGTGTTTACTTGTTGAGCTGGCAGGTTTCAACAAACGCTTTCACTGCTCTGTAAGTGTAAATGCACTATTTCACTTGTCCTGACCACTTTTTGCTACCATTCTGTCTAGAGGCCAACATAAACATAATGGTTAGGTTTTTATGCACTGTAATGTGGCATTAACATCATATTAGTATTTTAGGTATCCCAAATGTGTGCACATCTGTCCGTGGAACTGCTGCCACATTCTTATCGTGGGAACGTCCCTGCTAACTATGTTTTTGACTGTTAAAGCTCAAGCAAGAAGCTCGTAGTGAAAGTATGTTAAAATAGAACCAAGTCATCTGTTGTACATCTAAAAATTCTTTTCCTCTAATTCTTTGCTGACAATCATTAAGGAATTGGTATGAATTAGAAAAAAAAAGTTTTAATGAAGAATGGCATCTAAAACAGGATGAGGACTATTTCTTCACTAGAAGAGTCAAAATTCAGATGCCAGATTACTGGTGTAGTAAGGTAGTTCCTCACTTTCACATAGGCAAAGGTTGTATGTTACCATTTGTCAGAAGGAAGCAGTTGGAGTTTAAGGAGAATTCAGTTTGTTTCTGCATACTCTGGTGACATGGGCAAATGTGAAAAATCCAAGTTAAGTATAGGACACTGAGATGAAAATCGTATTTGGACTTTTTTAACTTTATATGTGGAAAGCTTTAAAAAGAAATGTGAAGAGAAGATTATGGGTGCCAGAAAATAAAACTTAAATAGGAAATTTGGATGTACAGTGGTGACTTTAGAGTGTTCTGTGGAACTTAGGGGCCTTGAGAACATGAGGGAAAGGTTGAGTGGGTGGGGTTTGTTAGGCCTTTGCCAATGCTTCTTAAACCAGAATAGCTATATTTTCATACATTTTTTAATTGAGGTTTCATGTAAGATTTGAAGAAACCTGTTTTGCCCCCCCAAAAAAAAAAAAACCAAAAACAAAAAAAAACTTGTAAAAGCTATTGGGACAGGGAGTAAAATAACTGAGAAGTAGAAGGCAAAAAATTCTGTCTTCAGCTTTGATACAAACTATTTATGGCTTTAAGCAAACCATTTCATTCTATATCTAAATTTCCCCATCTATTAATTTTAACTTTATTGGGATATTATAAGCTCTCTGAAGAACAGTGTCATATAGGTATTTTTTTGGTATCCTTTTCATAATCTACAGGAAAAATTGGTATCTTGTCACTGCAAAGTAAATTATATTTAAAAACATACAGTCAGGCGAATCCTTGGTGGTTTTTTCCCCCCACACCCTGAATACTGATGTAATTATTTCATATTTTTATTTTTATTTATTTATTTAAAGATTTCATTTTTAAAAAAATTTTTAAAGATTTTATTTATTTGAGAGAGAGAGCACAAGCAGAGGAGAGGCAGAGGCAGAGGGAGGAGCAGACCCCCCACTGAGCAGGGAGCCCGACATGGGGCTCGATCCCAGGACCCTGGGATCATGACCCGAGCCAAAGACAGATGCTTAACTGACTGAGCCACCCAGGTGCCCCTAAAGATTTCATTTTTAAGTAATTTCTACACCCAGAGTGGAGCTCGTACTCACAACCCCGAGATCAAGAGTCACACACCCCACCGACTGAGCCAGCCAGTTGCTCCTGACATAATTAGTTTTTATGTTGGTACCTCTGGTTGTACATCAGAGTCAGGCCTCTTTATGAATAAGTTTTTTTTAGTAATATACTTTTGAAAGTTGTTAAGCTCTGTTACTAATACCTTAAAAGTAGTTAACTGATGATGAACTAGTATTATACAGGTTGATGGGAGTAATTTGTAAGGTAGAAAATACCACTTACTTCTTCAGACAGTCTTGTTCAAGTGGGAAATTAATCCTGAACGCTGTATAGCCAAGCCCCAGCAGTGTGAAAAGCTTCCCCCTGCCCCTTTTTCCTCTTTGCTCTGTTCAGATAGCTCATTAGATAAGGCTGATTTTTCACCTACTTGCTTTTTTTTCTATGTATTAGATTTCCGTTGAGTGTTTTAGTCTGCTGGGTCTTTTATGTGCATATATGTGTGTACATATAATGATTCAAATCATGTTTCATCCTGAGGGATGCTAAAGTACTTTAACCCGATAGGCAAACTACCAGTAAGGACTACTGTGACCCACAGCAGCATCAAACAGTTCAGGAAAGGAAGTGAAGGGACTGATAGATGCAAGTAAACTTCAGGGACAGTAATAAGCATGTATAGTATCTGAAATTCAAGTTTTATAACTACCTACTAGTTAGACCAAGGCTTCTAAAAAATTCTAAGCTACTTTAATGGTAATATAGTATCAGGAAGATAATACATAATATCTTCTTAAAAAGGTCATCCCGTGTGTCTTAACCTCCTTTCAGCATCTCTGTGGTATTGATTTTATATTGACTTGTGTAAAAAGATGATACCTGTGTCATCAGAATTGGTTTCTGAAGTATGTAGACCAGCACTGTACAACAGGTGAAATGCAAGTCATGAAATGCAACTTAAAATTTCCTAGCAGCCACATTAAAAATTAGGATTTTTAATCTATTTCATTCAACCTACTATATTCAAAATATTACAGCTTTAACAGGTACTCAATATAAAAATATTAATGAGCTATTTTACATTTTTTTCCTTACTGAGTCTTAGAAATCTAGTGTGTATATTGTGCTTTGAGCGTGTCACTAGCCACATTTCAAATGACCATTAGCCACATGTGGCATCGAGACATTACTGTGGCATGTTTCAAAATCCTAATTTAAAATAGGAGTAGTGTGGCCTTTGGATCCAGATCTAGTTGGGTGTGAATTCTTGCATTGCTGGTTGCCAGCTATGTGGATTTGGGATAGCTTCTCTGAGCTTCAATTTCCTGATGTGTAAAATGATAGTATGTAATATAAAATATAAACATATAAAAATATAAAACTGAACGGTAGGCTACCGATAAGTGGTAGCCATCCTCAATTATTAAATTTCATAGGCTGAAGAGATCACAGACCCGAGTCAGAGCAGAAAATGCCTTTGGAATGGATTTTAAAATCCTATAAAAGCAAGATTTCTACCCCTTTTTTTACATATATGTTAATACTTTGCCCACAAAAATGGGGGGTAAATTTTATTAAATCTGATATTCAGGCTGTTGATGCTTTCGTATGCCACTTGGTACCAAGTCTTTGTTGTTGTTGTTAATTTGTACATGAAATCAAGTCTTAAACGTAGTACCCAAATTCCCTCAGTAAATTAGTGAGTGTTTTTGTCATCACTCAGTGATTTCAGTTTTGGTATGACTCGAATTTACGTGGAAATAATCAGAAAGGCTTATCTCTGCCCTCCAGGATTTTATGTCATAAGACTCCAAGTTAAAAATAGAGCTCTGTTTACTGGCCTTGTTTAGTCCAACTCCTTATATCCTCAATTTGAGAGGTCTTTCAGTGACATGTTTCTTTAATTTTAAAATGTTTTAAGTTTTTTGCCTTTTAAAAAAGTTAAAATTGCTTTTAATAATGAGGTTATTTTTGTTACTATTTTTATCTTATTTTAATAACCCAAGTGTGTGTTTATCTGCGACATGGAAATCCTGTTGGATGAGTTTCAATTACTTTAGAAGTGTTATTATTTATTATTATCTTGTTATGTTATTAGTTGCTTTCCCAAGCTGATAGCATGCCTCTCAGTGAATGGGGAATGCTTGAAGTAAATGCATACCAAATGTTAAAAGCACATCTCATACAAAACAGTATATTGAATAGTCTTTGGTACTTTAGCAAAAAGTTCAACACAGAATAGTGACTGTATATTTATTCATCTGGAAATTTAGAATTTTCCTTCTTTGTGACCCAGACTTTTAAAAAAAAATCTCTACAGGCCAGTGACATATCAGGCATATCGGGAATGTACACTGGAGACCACAGTTCATGCCAGCGGCTGGAATAAGGTATTAACCAAATTATCTTTTCTCTTACAAGATTTTAGTGTGTTGTTTAAAGAGCAGGAGAAATTGTTAACATCATATAAAAAAAACTGTTAGAGCTCATTATTTAATGCATAAATCCAATTATGGTAAGTGGACGTTTTTGATTAAAGTGGTTTTTTGATTAATCCTGTGAGATTCTGGTTGGCCCAAAAATATGTGTACCATAGTATGCCATTCTTTCTTCCTACCTATTCTGAATTTTCTATCATTTCTTCACTTCTCTGTATTAGACGTGACATTTATCTCCAGATGGTTATTTATTACCCTGTGTGTATGTCTTGGGGCGAAAAAGAATAAGAGCTTCATTTGGGAGACTGCTTCTTCTGGTTTTCTCTCTCTCTCTCTCTTTTTTTTCTTCTGGTTCTCTTAAATGAGTAATACCATTTGTGTTTTATAGTTTACAAGGTATCTGATGTCACATCTCATTGGATCATCACAACCATCCTTTGCAGAAGATAGAATGGATTTCATTAGCTTTTGTTTTGTTATGTATTTAGTTAGATGAGGTGAATAATCAAGAGAAAAAAGTTAAGTGACTTGTCCAGGACCCCTTGACTAGGAAATATTGAAACCAGTGCTAGAGCTGAGATCTCAGATCTTCTGATTCCAGCTTTAGTGTTTTTTTCCACTGTACCATACCGCTCATCCATGATCTCAGACTGTATTATCCATTTATAGGCAGAAAGTCTAAGGAAATGCAGTATAGGAGGGCTCAGCTCAATATGAGGAAGAAGTGTGGCCCTTAGTGATCTTGTGTTAGGGATGAGAAAATTCAGTAGAATCATTTTTATAAATACCCACCTCTACTCTGAATTGATTTTTTTTTAAGTTTTCATTTTTATCCAACTATTCCATATATCACTCGGCACTTATCATGACAAATGCACTCCTTAATCTGCATCACCTGTTTAATCCATCCCCCCACCCCTTGCCCTCTACTCAGAACTATTAATAGTATGAGTCAGACAGTGTGACCTTACATACCTAATTTATGTATAGTGTTTTTAGTCACTTTATAATACAGGCTTTGGAAGCGTTATAGTGTAATAATTAGCATCATAGGCTTTGTAATTGGACTTATTTCAAATATCAGCTTTGCCACAGACTAGATGTGTATCTTTGGACAATTCATTAAGCTCTCTATACTTTTTTTTTTCTAAGTTTTGTTTAAGTAATCTCTTCACCCACCATGGGGCTCTAACTAATGACCCCGAGATCAAAAGTAGCACACACTTCCAACTGAGCCAGGTAGGCATCCCTCTAAATCTTCATTTTCACATATGTGAAATGGATCTAATCATACTAACCTCATAAATTTTACTAGATTTAAATGACATAATATAGGTTAAATGCTTATTTAGCACATTGCCTGGCACCATAGTAAGAACGCAGTAAACAATAGCTATTACGTCAGATTTAACACATGAGAACTTGTTCGAAAATAGTCACTGTTATGGAGTTTTACTATGTTATTTAGCTGCAAATAACTTATTTAAAAAAGCTTGTTTAATTTCCTTTCTTGGAATAAAAAACCCTCTGATTTGGATATTTGAGATGCATTTATTTGTTTTATAAATAAGAATGAGCTTGGTTATGATATATTTCTTAGTATGTCAAACTACACATGTTTAGGTACTTAATATTACTAGCCTTCTTCCCCTATTTTATGTTCTCTTCCTTTACCTCTTGTACAGTGACTTTTAATAGTCAACTCTTACATGTCCTCCTCCCCTCGATCCTAGGGTTGTCCTAAAAAAAAAAAAATCTGTGTAAACCCCAGACTTCGCTCTCTCTCTTCACCCGTCTGATTTTTCCATCGTCTGCTTCATTTTATTCCCTCAGATGGACCAAGGGCCAAGGCTGTGGCTTAAATAAATACCTCATATAAATGAGGCATGCCAGTTAGAGTATTATTTGCTCTGCTGTATCCAGTATTCCTCTCCTACTAAGTCCTCTAAGGCTGAAAAGAATGTGGCTGTCTGGTAGGTAAATAAGGCTCAAATGAAACATGCATCAGAGAGAAGAGAAAAAAATGTCCACAGAGCATGCCACATGAGATAAACTGAATGAATAACTGTTTATCTGTATAGGGATTCTTTTTTTTTTTTTTTTTTTTTTTAGATTTTTTTATTTATTTATTTGACAGAGATAGAGACAGCCAGCGAGAGAGGGTACACGAGCAGGGGAGTGGGAGAGGAAGAAGCAGGCTCATAGCAGAGGAGCCTGATGTGGGGCTCGATCCCATGACGCCGGGATCACACCCTGAGCCGAAGGCAGACGCTTAACCGCTGTGCCACCCAGGCGCCCCTATCTGTATAGGGATTCTGAAAGCATCTCTGTATCAAAAGAGGTGGAGGAAGAAAGCTGGTTACAAACCTGTATTAATAGTATGATCCTTTAAAAAAAGAAGTCCAAAAAAAAAAGCCCATGTAGAAATGTAGGTATGTATATGCCTAGAAAAACAATTGAAATATGTGCCAAAACATTAATACATGGTAATTATCTCCAAATTGTGGGTTCTTTTCTTTCTTCTCCTGCCCCCACATGGGTATTGTTTTTTCCCATGTATTTCTCTGCTTCTGAGAAAAAGAATGATCATCAAAGAGAAGAAGCCATGAAGTGCTTACCTTTGCCTTTTCTTGGGGGTGTAGAGCCTGCCAGAAATATAATTATGCTCAAGTACATTAATTGAAGGCACTGTGCATGCCGTTGGACTGCTGACTATAATTATGTTATCTGCAAAATTCCATAACTGCTCACAACACATTAATAATCACTGCATTTTTTTTGACCCTGATAAAAACAATTATTTTAATGGTGTTCTGGTACTGTAAATGGTGTGCAGAGACACATCACACTTTATATCTTACTATCCTCTACTTTTCTCACCCTCTTTATATCCTTTTTAAAATAAACACTGTCGGGGCCCCTGGCTGGCTTGGTCAGTAGAACATATGCCTCTTAATCTCGGGTTGTGGGTTTGGGTCCCATGTTTGGTGTAGAGATTACTTAAAAATAAAATCTTTTTAAAAATAATTATAGAATAAAATAAACATTTTAACTGGAAAAAGAGAGTCAGCTATAGTGTTAGTACATGCTGTTCACTGCGTAATAAATAAACTTTAGAAAAATAATAGCAAAAGTAAATGAATTATTTGCCTGGTTAATTTTTAGTGACGTATTAAATCACTAATATTTTTAAATCTTTGTTAAAATTTCTAGCATACACAAAAGCACAGCGAATAATATAGGAAATCCCATGGATCTTGTCACTCATCTTCAGTAATTATCAGCATATGGCTGGTCTTGTTTTACCAATTTCCCATTCTCCCCCAGATTATTTTGAAGTAGGCCGTAGATATCACTTGATTCATAAATACATTAATATGTATTTCTTCATAAATACATTAGTATATATTTCCAAGGATGATGTAGCCCTTTTTTTTTTTTTTTTTTAAAGATTTTTATTTTATTTATTTGACAGAGATAGAGACAGCCAGCGAGATAGGGAACACAAGCAGGGGGAGTGGGAGAGGAAGAAACAGGCTCCTAGCAGAGGAGCCTGATGTGGGGCTCGATCCCAGAACGCCGGGATCACGCCCTGAGCTGAAGGCAGACGCTTAACCGCTGTGCCACCCAGGCGCCCCAATGTAGCCCTTTTTTTTGAGGTATCTCTTTTTCTTAACCAACTGATACCACTATTATACTTATACCTCAAAATAATTAACAGTAATTCTATCATCGCATAATCTGTTTAGTACTCAGATTCTTCCAGTTGTGGAAAAATACCTTTGTGAAAAGGTATTTTTGTAAGATGATTTTTTGAATTGTGATCCAAACAAGGTCCATGCATTGCATTTGGCTGGTAAGTCTCTTTGTCTTTACTTATTAAAAAAAATGAAATATAATTCATACCATAAAATTTATATTTACCCTTCTAAAGCATACAATTCAGTGGTTTTTTAGTACATTCACATATTTATGCAGCTGTCTGCGTTACCTAATTCCAGAACATTTTTATCTTGCCATAAGGAAACCCCACATCTTGTAGTAGTCACTCTCTGTTTCCTGTTCCTCCCAGCTCCTAGCAATATTACTTGGTCTCTAAATTTGCCTATTCTGGATATTTCATATAAATGCAATCATGTAGTATATGTCTAATGTGGTATGTTATACTCTCTCTCTCTCTCGTTTTTTTCTTTGCTTACAAGTTATTTCTTCTGTAAAATTTCCTACTTTCTGGATTTTATTGACTGAATCACTGAGATGTCACTTAACATATTCCTTTGTGTCTATATTTCCTTTCCATTGGTAGGTAGATCTAGAAGCCTAGTCATATTCAGGTTTAATCTTTTTGGCAAGAATACTTCATTGGTAATGTTCCTTATTTCCTGTGGCATCACACTGGGTGATACATAATGCCTGGTTGTTGCTTAAATTTTATTTTGAAGCATATAGGTCAAACATTCAAACCTAATCAATCAAAACAGATAAAATTTGTGGGATATGACATTTACTGGAATTGTTAAGTTATAAGTTGGTTACTGAATAGTAAATTGATGGATCAAAATATGTATTTTATCATTACAAATGTCTGTTCTACTGGAACAGACCCTTGGAGCTATAAATTAATATACTTCATTTTTGTACCTAGCAAGCTATACATTCTTTAATAATATAATATTGTTAGCATGGTACCTATGAGGAGACAGTGAATGGAGGTGTTCCTTTTTGATGGTCAGAATTACCTTAGCATTCCTTTACAAAAGGTATTGGAGAGAAAAATAATTTATATGTGTTGTGGGGATTACTATTATCCAGTAAGGAAATGACTTAGAGGAATTCAAAGAGTAAGACTGTTTGGTGCCTTTTTAGTCTTAGAGATATGAATAGTGGGGACTTTTAGGAATGGATGCTTGGGGATCCAGTTTTCTTTTTTTAAGCATTTTTTTTTTTTAAGTACTGTGGGGGGGCGTGCAAAAAAATAGCAGATATTAGGTGATAATTTCTTATGGGTAGTACACTGCCAAGTTGATGGAATCGGTTGTAGAAATAACTTATGGGGTTTTGTGTGTGATTACAAAAATTAGAGGGCAAGTGGGTTTAACTATATAAAGACAGTCTAAATTATACTTAAAAGATAGTGGGCCTGGAAGTCATCATATAGGTCCCGGAAGGTAGGATGTCAAATAGGTAAAAGAGACAGAACGTTTATCATCAAGAATATTACAGTTAGAATTTGTTAGTCTTGTAAAATGAAGTTTCTGTACTCTGGTTACTGCATTTCGAGAAATATATAATTCGGTTAGAGAAGATCTGGGAAGGGTAATCTAAATGATCAAAGCAGTGAAGGAATTGCCAGATGAACAGACCAAAAGATTAGTAAATTTCAGCCTAAAAAATGTAGTGAAGGAGAGGGAATATGATAAGGACTCAAGACAGTAGTGAAAGAGGGGCGCCTGGGTGGCACAGCGGTTAAGCATCTGCCTTCGGCTCAGGGCGTGATCCCGGCGTTATGGGATCGAGCCCCACATCAGGCTCCTCTGCTATGAGCCTGCTTCTTCCTCTCCCACTCCCCCTGCTTGTGTTCCCTCTCTCGCTGGCTGTCTCTGTCTCTGTCAAATAAATAAATAAATAAAATCTTTAAAAAAAAAAAAAGACAGTAGTGAAAGAGGATTACAGATTTATCTCTAGATGATTATGTAGTAAAAGTAGGGCATCTACTTTTGATACATGAAAGAGATAAATTTGGAACAAATAAAAATAAGTATTATTTTGTATAGCAAGTATAAAGTGTTTGCAACTCATTTCCCTAAGAGGTAAGAGAGCTTAAACATGAATAACTTTAAAATATTGCATATTTGTGGGTTATTATGGGAAATTGGAATGTTTTGAGGCATAGAACATCTCAGGCCCTTGAAGTTACTGTGATCTGAGTCAGCAGGACTGAGCAACATGCTGTACCCGACTGCTGCTAGTACTGCGGCTAGACGAAAAACAGCAATGGGTTCGGGGGTGGGCTTTTTGGTTTTTAATAGTATGACAGATTTTCTAATGGTGAAGAAAGACTAATATATTCTTTATAGCCCTAGACCATTAGTGTTAGGAGGGGGCTTTTAAATAAATTTTGGGCTGGGGTTCTTTTACAACATTGAAAAGGGAAGTTATGTGTTTGTTGCATTCTTTCTTTCAGACTCTGATATAGATTCCCTCAGGACTGCTTTTACTTAAAAGCCAAAGAATATTAGTAAGACTATAAACTCATTGTCTTTTCTGTTTGTCCTCTTCTGCAGAAATATTTTGTAATCCCTCAGTTATTACCTTGGCATTTCAGTAACAAGGGACTGGAATTGGTTTCATTTCCTTTTGCATTCCTTTTCCAGGCATGTGGGGCCCTCTTGATGTTTTAGACTAAAGAGATTGCATGAAGAAGATTAAATGAAAATGTTTAAGTTCTTTTCAATGTGCAGTTGTTTTTGGAAGGCAAGGGACTCTCGTATGCCTCTGTTTTAAATTTTAATGGTTTTTAAATAGTGAGCCAAAAGGTTATTAGTAATGGTAATAATACCTCCTTAGGGTTTTTTTGTTTTGTTTTTAGATTTGATTTATTTATTTGAGAGAAAGAGCACAAGCAGGGGGACGAACAGAGGGAGAGGGACAAGTAGACTCCCTAGACTCCCTGCTGGGCAGGAAGCCCGACAGGGCTCCATCCCAGGACCCTGAGATCATGACCTGAGCGGAAGTCAGACACTTAACCGACTAAGCCAGCCAGGTGCCCCCCTATTTAGGTTTTGATGACTATCATAAGAGGGCTGATAATTTTGAAGGTTATTATTTTCAAATAGATAATAAAAGCAGATGGTGCAAAATGCAATAAGTACAGAAATATATACACTGAAAACTATTTTCCCACCCTATCACTGTGACTTTGTTCTCTTCTTAGGCTACCACTAGTACCAGTTTCTTGTATATTTTTCCAGAGATACTATAGGATTATACAAACATGTATATATGTGTGCGTGTGTATGTATGTGTATTTTAAACACAAATGGTACCATTATTATATACACTGTCCTGTCACTTTTGTCACTGAAAATAAGTCTTGGTGATGGAGCAGTGAGCAATCTAATTCTTTTTAACAACTACATGATATTTTGCCAAAATTTATTAACCAGTCCCTGGTGGGTTGTTTCTAGTCTTTTGCTGTTATAAATAATACTTCAATGGATTTTCTATACATGTTTCATATACACACATACACACGAGCCCAATTATTTTCATAAAATAATTATTTCTACCAACCTATGGTATAAAATCTACATGTATTATTCATAGACATTCTAGTAAGGGGTCAATGTTTTATTCCTTTATTATAATAAAAACGAGATTCTATAATGATTCATCCAAGTTATAATTTTCTAGTAGTTGAACATATAAGATAAATTATATGACTTTCAGTTTGTTTTTTACTCTCTCATCTTTGCATTGAAGATTTTGGTGCCTCTGATTTTGCTACAACAAATGCTTTTGGAGTTGACAAGACGTGGTCAAGAGCCTCTGAGTGCGTTGCTGCAGTTTGGTGTGACTTATCTGGAGGACTATGCAGCAGAGTACATCATTCAGCAAGGTGGCTGGGTATGAGCTATTGCGTATTTTTTTTTTTTAATCTTTAAAAAAAGGCTAAGCTTCTCATTGTGTTGTTTTTAGCAACAGGTTTAATATGAATATTATCATTTAATGTTATTTAACATTGATTGCATGACGCTCAGTGGCAAACTCTTCATATGGTTTCATTATTAAGATTTTACTTATCTTAAATTGATAGGTGGTTTTTTTGTTTTTTTTGTTTTTTTTGTTTTAAGATTTTATTTATTTATTTGACAGAGAGACAGCCAGAGAGAGGGAACACAAGCAGGGGGAGTGGGAGAGGAAGAAGCAGGCTCCCAGCAGAGCAGGGAACCCAATGCGGGGCTCGATCGCAGGACCCTGGGATCACGCCCTGAGCCGAAGGCAGACACTTAATGACTGAGCCACCCAGGCGCCCGGATAGGTGGTTTTTTAAAATAGTTCTTTTGAGTAATTCTAATTATGAAACATTTTATACTAACAAAAAATATTTAAATAATTAAGAGATGAGGAATAATAAAATGAATGCCGATGTATTTGTCATCCCAGTTGAAGAAAAGAATAAAGCCAGTACTTTTGAATTTTTTTATATGCCCCTCCTGGATTTCAGCATGCTCTTACCTACTTCACAAGGATAACTCCTCTTCTGAATTTTGTTTTTTTATTATAGTTTAATCATACATGTATATGTATCTCTAAACGATTATAACATTTTGTATGTTTTGAACTTTATGTGAATAATAATCATACTATGTGTATTCTCCTAAACTTACTTTTTTTCACTCAGTGTTACATTCTTGAGACTCTCCTTGGTCATTGTTTATGAGTTTTTTTTTTTTATTATCACTCTTCTAAGGATCCTTTTTATTTATTTATTTGGATCCTTTGTAAACGTTTTTATCCTAATCATCTCCTTCCTCCTCCATGAAATTTTAATACTACAGATAGGAGTCTATTGCCCTTTGAAGGGCCACAAGTGATTGTAGTGTCTAAGATTTCCCCCATTTTGCCAAACCTATTTTTACCCTTGAAATCATCTAATGATCTGGGTTGATGTATTGGTTGGTGTTTGGTATTCCATTCTGTAGATATTAACAATTTATTTCTCTATAATCTTATCAGTAGACATTTTCACCTTTTTGCTATTACAAACATTGCTGTTATGACCAGTTTTATATATATGTATATAAGTTTCTCTGGTTATCTACTTGGGAGTAGAATTTCTGGGTCCAAGAATATAGACATTTTCAATTTACAGGATAATGCCAAAGTGTTTTCCAAAGTGGTTTTCAAACTTATACTCTGTCAGCAGTATATAAAAATTTTTGTTTCTCTTCATCTTCCCTAATACTTAATATTGTTGGACTTCTTAATTTTTAAAATCATTTATTAAAATAAGATTATTTTGTGATAAGTTTGGATTTACAAAAATGTTATAAACTATTCCTGCATACCCTTCACCCCATTTTCCCTAGTGTTAACATTTTATACAACTGTGGTACCCTTATCAAATTGACTTTTCCATATTGATTTCATATCCAGCAAATTTGTTAAACTCCCTTATTATCCTGATTATTTATCTCTGGGTTTCTTGTCTTTTTCTTATTATTTTTTGAAGATTTTATTTATTTATGAATGAATGAATGAAAGAGAGTGCACACGTGTGTGACCCCAGGGGAGGGGGACCCGGAGACAGAGAATCTCAAGCAGACTGTGCACCAACTGCGGGCCCACTCTGGGGTTGGTCTCAGAACCCATGAGGTCATGACCTCAGCCAGAACCAAGAGTTGGACGCTTAACTGACTGAGTCACCCAGGTGACCCCCCCTTTTTTTAAAGATTTAAAAAATTTATTTGAGAGACAGAGCCAGCACGTGAGTGGGGGGAGGGGCAGAGGGAAAGAATCTTCCAGGAGACTCACCTCTGAGTGCTGAGCCTGACACAGGGCTCGATTTCATGACCCATGAGATCATGACCTGAGATGAAACCAAGAGTCGGTTGCTCAACCAACTGAGCCATCCAGGCACCCCCTCTTTGGATTTTCTACATAGAAAATCATACCATCTGTGAATAATGATAAAAATTTTCCTTAATAACTATCTTTTTAACACATTTATTGCACTAATCAGGATAGTACAATATTAATGGAATTGGTGTTAGGAGGCATGCTTGTTTTGTTTTTTTTTTTTTATTTTTTTTATTTATTTGACAGAGATAGAGACAGCCAGCGAGAGAGGGAACACAAGCAGAGGGAGTGGGAGAGGAAGAAGCAGGCTCATAGCAGAAGAGCCTGATGTGGGGCTCGATCCCGCAACGCCGGGATCACGCCCTGAGCCGAAGGCAGACGCTTAACCGCTGTGCCACCCAGGCGCCCCTTGTTTTTTTTGTGATGTTAAAATGAGTGCTTTTAATTATTTCACCATTTAGTTTTATGAATCTCAATGAGTGAAGTTGGCCTGTAATTTTTCTTGTTTGGTTTCAGTTTTAAAAGTATGTTGGGGGGCGCCTGGGTGGCACAGCGGTTAAGCGTCTGCCTTCGGCTCAGGGCGTGATCCTGGCGTTATGGGATCAAGCCCCGCATCAGGCTCCTCTGCTATGAGCCTGCTTCTTCCTCTCCCACTCCCCCTGCTTGTGTTCCCTCTCTTGCTGGCTGTCTCTATCTCTGTCGAATAAATAAATAAAATCTTTAAAAAAAAATAAATAAATAAAAAATAAAAGTATGTTGGCTTCATAAAAGAATTTAGAGTTGGGAAGGGTGTTTCCTCTTTTTCTATACTGTGTAATAGTTTATATGAGGTTTAAATTATTGTGCCTTGCTTCCTATAACATGCATGTAAAATTGTCTGGTGTTTTCTTTGAGGGAAGTTTTCTGGTTTTTCCTGTCAACTTTTTTTTTTAATTTTATTTTTAAGAGGGCTCCACGCCCAGTGTGGAGCCCAACACGGGGCTGGAGCTCACAACCCTGAGTTTGAGACCTGAGCTGAAATCAAGAGTTGGACATTAACTGACTAACCCACCCAGGCACCCCTTTCTTGTCAACTTTTGATAATTTTCCTGGATATTATCCCTTAATTTTCAGATTTGTTGGTATAGAGCTGTTCATTATGCCCTTTTATTTTTATTCTTTTGGAGGAGACTGCAGTGGATTTTTATATCTTAATTCTCTCATACTACTTACTTTTAAACATTTTGTTTTGGAGAATTTTGAACATATATGAAAATAGATAAGATAGTATAATGACTCCCATCACTTAGGCCTAACAGTCACTAGCTCATTGCCAGTTATGCTTTATTCACACCCCAGTCATGTCCCTTCTTAATATTATTTTGAAGCAAAATCTAGGCATTATATGATTCTATCTATAAAAATTTTAGTATGGGGGCACCTGGGTGGCTCAGTAGGTTGGGCATCTGCCTTCGGCTCAGGTCATGATCCCAGGATCCTGGGATCAAGTCCCCCGTTGGGCTCCTTGCTCGGTGGGGAACCTGCTTCTCCCTCTCCCACTGCCCCTCCCCCTGCTCATGCTCACTCTTGCTCTCTCTCTCTCTCAAATGAATAAATAAAATCTTTAAAAAAAAATTTCAGTATGTAGGGAGGTGGATAGGGGGTGGGTGAAATGCATGAAGAGGATTAAGAGTACACTAATGAGCACGGAGTATCAAATTGAATCACTATATCGTACACCTTAAACTAATATAACACTGTATGTTAAGTATACTGGAATTTAAAAGATTTTTCAGGGGCACCAGGGTGGCTCAGTTGGTTGAGCATCTGATTCGATCTGGTCTTAGGTGTTGATCTTGGGGTTGTGGGTTCAGGCCCCTCATCCACCTCCATACTTGGGTATGGAGCTTACTTAAAAGTTAAAAAAAAATTTTTTTTTTCAGTATGTCTCTTTTTTTTTTTCAGTATGTATCTCTAAAAAATAAAGATTTTCTTTATTTTTATTTATTTATATTTAAACATTTTTAAAACGTTTTTATTTATCTGTCAGAGAGAAAGAGAGCACAAGCAGGGGGAGCGGCAGGCAGAGGGAGAAGCAGGCTCCTGGCTGAAGAAGGAGCCCAGTGTGGGACTCCATCCCAGAACCCTGGGATCACGACCTGAGCTGAAGGCAGACTCTGCTTAACCAACTGAGCCACCCAGGCATCCTGGTTTTCTTTTTTTTTTAATCACACTACCTTTATCACATCAAAAAAATTAAAAACGATTTCTTCATATCCTCAAATACCCTCTTAGCATTCAAATTTCTAAATGCCTCAAAAATATCCTCTCTTTTGTTGTGAGGGTGATTTGACTGTGACAGCTGTCACCCCATCGATTGCTAGGTTTGATTTGACTGATCTGGCTGCCTAGGCGGGTGTCCCTTTCCTTTCTCACCACGTATGTCCCTCCTTGTGTTGTTGAAGAGGACAACCTTCCCCAATAGAGGAGGACCATTCTTCCGTCAAGGATACAGGAGTAGCTTCGCTCCCCTGCTAGAACGTTGAAACAGGCTCTCAAGGTCCATTTATAGAATAATGTAGGGTAGTCAAACTTCCAGACACATCCAAATGAGGCACTGAATGTGACAGTCTGCCTCTCTTTCTTTCTTTTTTTAGATTTATTTGAGAGAGAGAAAGAACACAAGCAGGGGGAGGGGCAGTGGAAGAGGGAGCAGCAGACTCCCCACTGAGCAGGGAGCCCAATGCAGGGCTCAGTCCCAGGACCCTGGGATCACGGCCTGAGCCGAAGGCAGACGCTTAACCAACTGAGCCACCCAGGTGCCCCCAATCTGCCTTTCTTTAAAAAAAAAAAAAATCCTCTTTTAAACTTTACAATGTATGAAGTTTTATCTTCCTCTTCTTTTTTATTATTATTTCTTAATTTCTTCTTAGTTAGTTTTTGGTTTAAAATAGTTTATTATTACCCAGGATTTTTGTGTGTGCATATGTGTCTTGGGTTTTTTTACTTAAAAAAGTAAGCTCTAGGCCCAATGTAGGACTTGAACTTATGACTCATCAAGAGTCGTATGCTCGGGGTGCCTGTGTGGCTCAGTCAGTTAAGGGTCTGCCTTTGGCTCAGGTCATGATCTCAGGGTCCTGGGATCGAGCCCTGAGTTGGGCTTCCTGCTCGGTGGGGAGTCACTTCTCCCTCTGCCCTTCCCCCTGCTTGTGATCTCTCTCTCTCTCAAATAAATTAAAAATATTTTTAAAAAAGAGTCATATCCTCTATCGACTGAGCCAGCAAGCCGCTCCTCTTTTCTTTTTAATAACTGTAAATTCAAACTTAGGGAAGCTTTCCTTTGTCTTGAAAAACAAAACAAAATAACAAAGCTTTCTGTATCATTTGCTAACCTGATTTCATTTTTTAAAAATTTTATTTATTTATTATATTTTTAGAGACAGAGAAGGAGAGTGGGGAAGGGGCAAAGGGATAGGGGGAGAGAGAATCCCAAGCAGGCTCCATGCCCAGCATGGAACTTGATCTCAGGACCCTGAGATCATGACCTGAACTGCAATCAAAAGTCGGAGGCTTAACTGAATGAGCGACTCAGGTGTCCCTTGTTGTTATTTATTTATTTATTTATTTATTTAAGAGAGAGCACGAGCAGGGGAGGGGCAGTGGGAGAGAATCTAAAGCAGACTCCATGCTGAGCTCAGAGCTTGATGCAGGGCTGTATTCCATGACCCCGAAATCATGCCCTGAGCTGAAATCAAGTCTGTTGGTGGCATTTGTGGGAAAAGAAGGCCTTGCAAATTTCTAAAGAACAGTCAACTGCTAGGAAATTCTAAACCGTCTTACAGGCCAAAGAGGGAATGAGGTTTGTAAAACGCCTCAACAGAGGATTTGAGAGAACTGGAACTTGGATATGTAAAAATAGGGTGGTAAGTTGGGTCATGCTTACAGTGGTCCCAAGTTCAAGTAAACTGCTGTGATAATACACCACTTCACATGTCTCATACTTTTCAAGGGGCTTTTCTTTCCCTCGGTAGGTGCTGGCAGAAGTTATGCTCAGTCATTTTCAATATAGATGCCTAGACCCAAAGCCAAAGCATGAGAAAGGAGGAGAGATGGAATGAAGAGAGTCTGCAGAAAAAAATACCCCCTTTCTTCCTGGTTTCGCTTTTCCTCATGCTCACAGAAGCGGAGTGGAAACTGAAGTGGAACTCCTTGGGGGAATGGTTTCAGGCCTGCTGGACCAGTCATACATACAGTCTGTACTTTGCTTCAAAGCATCAACTTTTCTTTTCCAATTTCTGACTGGGAGCTATGGTCTCTGCTATTGTGCATTTCTACATTAAACATATAATTTGCCCATGTTCTTGTGGGGAAGGACTGTCATAGTAAGGATTTCCCCTTGAACTACCCTGTCCTGATTGATGTTGTGCACTCAAAAGAATCTCTTCCATGTCTCCCGTGTAGATAGAGGTTGAGGAAGGTACATGAGCCAGCCCTCCATTTTCCTCATCACCATTATCATTGCCATTGCTGCTGTTCATGGTAGCTCCACTCAAGAATCTTCCTCACCTATATGGTGCTTTACAACAAGGGAAGAATTAAAATGCAGGGAATGTAATTCATTCCCTTCTCAATTTTCAGTTTTATTACGATATAGTACATCCAAGTTTGTTGGTTATTATAACTTGTTACAGAGAAAGTAGCTCTTTTAGTCATCTGAAATGTGTGTGCTAAAAGAGCAATAATATAAATAACTACTTTGTTGATATTTAAATTTTTTAATGTGTTTTTAATCTCTAAATTTGAATGCCCAATCTGTATTACACATTGTGTTTTTCTTGTGTTTAAAACCAAAAGATTGCTTTTTTGACTAATTGGTGAAAATGTATCCTCTAATACAAAGTGTCAGTGTGAATCATCTTTAAGGTACTTTGTGCTAAACATTATATTGACAGGTCTTACAACCATTATGGTCATTCTTCTAGAGGAGAATGATTTGACTACATGACGTTGCATGTCTGTTATGTAAAGTCTGTAGTACGATTTCCACGGGTAATGTGTTTGTCTTCAGCCACTTGAACACAAGCTGCCTGGCTGTCAAAGTGGAACTGGTTTTGAAAACCTACAGGAAAGGAGGAGGTGATGGCAGCTATAATCTGTTGGATGAAGGGTTTGGGCATATAGATTTGCAGAGAGGAAAATAATATTTTGTTCTCTGAATTATAAAAAGAAATGGCTGGGATAAATGTTTTTTGGATTTCTGCAGATTGTTTTGTTTTTTTATGATTTATGTTTTGTGATCATTTTTGTCTTCATATATTTGAGATTTTTTCCATTGTACTGGTATTGAGAAGAGCACTTTATTGAGGCTTATAAGTGATGTGACTGGTGTGGATTTTTTTTAATAAACTGAAGAGTAGTTTTAGGTTCGCAGAAATATTGAAGGAAGGAACAGAGATTTCTCATACACTACCTGCCTGCACACATGCATATCCTTCCCCATCATCAACATCTCCCATCAGAGCGGTACATTTGTTACAACTGATGAACCTCTGTGGACACATCATTGTGACTCAAAGACCGTAGTTTATGTTATAGTTTACTCTTGGTGTATATTCTGCAATTTGGACAAATTTAGGATGACATATATCTACCACTATAATATTATACAGAGTAGTTTCACTTCTCTAAAAATCCTGTGTTCCACTTGTTTGACTCTCCCTCCTGCCTAACCTTTGGCAACCACTGATCGTTTTACTGTCTCCATAGTTTTTCCTTTTCCAGAATGTTATATAGTTGGGACCATGCGATATATAGCCTTTTCAGATTGGCTGCTTTCACTTAGTAACATGCATTTAAATTTCCTCTATGTCTTTTTATGGCTTGATAGCTCATCTCTTTTTAGCATTGAATTTTTAGCACTCCTTTGTCTGGACGTACCACCGTTTATTTACCCATTCACCTACTGAAGGATATCTCAGTTGCTTCCAAGTTTTGACAATTAGGAATAAAGCTGATACAACTATCCATGTGCAGGTTTTTGTGTGGATATGAGCTTTAAACTTCTTTGTGTAAATTCCAAGGAGTGCTGTCTGGTAAGAGTATGTTTAGTTTTGTAAGAAACTACCAAGCTGTCTTCCAAAGTGGCTGTACCATTTTGCATCCCCACCAGCAATGAATGAGAGTTCCTTCTGCTCCAGACTCACCAGCATTTGGTGTTGTTGATGTTAGATTTTGAGTGTTTTACTAGATGTGTAGTGGTATCTCATTGTTTTAATTTGCATTTCCCTGATGACATATAATGTGGAACATCTTTTCATATGCTAATTTGCCATCTGTACCTCTTCTTTGGTGAGGTATCTGTTAAGGTGCTTGGCCCATTTTAAAAATCAGATTGATTGTTTTCTTATTTAAGAGTTGTGTATTTTAGATAATCCTTTATTAGATATGTCTTTTGAAATTTTTTTCTCCCAGTCTGTGGCCTGTCTTTGCATTCTTTCAACATTGTCATAGACAGACATTTTTAATCTTAATAAAGTCCAGCTTATCCACCATTTCTTTCATTGACTGTGTCTTAGGGTTATATCTAAAAAGTCATCACCAAGGCCAAGGTCATCTAGGTTCTCTCCTACGTTATTTTCTAGGAGTTTTATAGTTTTGTGTTTTATACTCAGATCTGTGATTCATTTTGGGCTAATTTACGTAAAGGGTGTAAGGTCTATGTCTAGATTTGTTTTTGTGTATGTGCATGTCCAGTTGTCCCAGCACCATCATTTGGAAAAAAAATTTTTATCCATTGTTTGCCTTTGCTTCTTTCTCAAAGATCAATTGACTATATTTTTGTGGGTCTGTTTCTGGGCTCTCTATTTTGTTCCACTGATCTATTTTTCTATTCTTTAACCAATACCATGCTGTCTTGAACACTCTAGCTTTATAATAAGTCTTGAAGTCAGGTGGTGGCAGTCCTCTAGCTTTGTTCTTCAATATTGTGTTGGCTATACTTGGTCTTCTGCTTCTCCATATAAACTTTAGAATCAGTTTGTTAATATTTGCTGAGATTTTGATTGGGATTCCACTGAATCATAGATGAAGTTGGGAAGAACTAACATGTTAACCTTATTGATTCTTTATATCCATGAACATGGAATATCTCCATTTATTTAGTTCTTTTTTTATTTCTTTCATCAGAGTTTTATAGTTTCCCTCATACAGATCTTGTACTTGTTTTGTTATATTCATGCCTAAGTATTTTGTTTTTTGGGATGCTTATGTAAATAGTATTAGATCTTTAATTTCCAGTTCCACTTGTTCATTGCTAGTATATAGGAAAGCAATTGACTTTTGTGTATTAGCCTTGTATTCTGTGATCTTGCTATCATTGCTTATTGGTTTTAGGAGTATTTTTGTAGATTCTTTCAGATTTTCATTACATAGATGATCATGTCATCTGTGAACAAGACAGTTTTATTTCTTCCGTAAAATAACAAAAATTCCGCAGAGTAAATTCAAGGATCTAACTGGCTTTTTTCAGTGATTCATGAATCATGCAGCATCCCATCTAGCAAATAGAAAGTAGCTCCAAAGAGCTGCAGAAAAGGAGAAGTTTTTAAAGGTAGAAAGGAGGTGGGACAAGGAAATTATAAACAAAAGAAAGGATTATTTCAGGCAAGGTCACCTTTTTTTAGGGGGATGCAAGGAGTCTGTTGAGTGAATTACCTCACCAGTGTTGACTAGGAAATTCCAGACTTACTGGTTAGGATCACATTCCTGAAGGAGGTTGAAATTGTAGTTAGGTTAGGTATTAAGTCTTGGTTAGTGACATGGGATTTGCTCAAGTGAATCCATTTGGGTCCTGTTGTCTTCTTTTTAGCAATTCCTTCCCAGTCTGTATACATTTTATTTCCTTGGCTTACTGCATTAGCTAGGACTTCCAATACAGTGTTGAAAAGCAGTGATGAGAGATGACATCCTTGCCTTGTTCCTCATCTTAATGGGACTCCTTATAGTTCTCAACCATTAAACTTGTTAGCTATAGGTTTTTTGTAGATACTCGTTTTCAAGTTGAAGTTCCCCTCCAGTCCTAATTTACTGAATGTTTTATCATGATTGGATATTAAATTTTGTCAGAAGCTTTTCTGCATCTGTTGATATGATTTTGTGACTTTTTTTTTTTTTTTTTTGTCTATAGCCTGTTGATGTGTTGGGTTACATTAATTGATTTTTGAATGTTGAACCAACCTTGTATATCTGGGATAAATTGCATTTGGTCATGCCATGTAATTCTTTTTTGTACATTTTTGGGCTCTATTTGGTAGTATTGTGTTGAGGATTTTGCATCTATGTTCACAAGATATATTGGTCTGTAGTTTTCTTATAATATCTGTCTGATTTTAGAATTAGTATAATGCTGGCCTCCTAGAATGAGTTAGGATGTATTTCCTTTGTTCTATCATCTGAAAGAGATTGTAGAGAATTGGTATAATTTATTTCTTAAATGTTTGGTGTAATTACACCACTGAACCTGTCTGGGCCTGGTGCTTTCTGTGCTTTCTGGTTTTTGTTTCTTTGTTTTTTTGTGGGGCTTGAACTCATGACCCTGAGATCAAGACCTGAGCTGAGATCAAGAGTCAGATGCTTAACTGACCGAGCCACCCAGGCATTCCTGTGCTTTCTGTCTCAGAAGATTTTTGATGATTGATTCAATTTCTTTAATAGATACAGGCCTATTCAGTTTTTTTTTTTTTCTTGTGTGAGTTTTGGCAGATTATGTCTTTATAGAATGAGTCCATTTCATCTAGGTTGTCAAATTTGTGGTTATGGAACACAGTATTCCTTTATTATCCTTTTAATCACTATGGTGTCTGTAGTGATGTCCCATTTTTCATTTCTGATATTAGTAATTCGTATTTTCTCTTTTTTTCTTATTGAATTTATCTTCTCAAAGAATCAGCTTTTGGCTTTATTGATTTTTCTCTATTGATTTCCTATATTCAATTTCATTGGTTTCTATTCCTATTTTTATTATTTTCTTTTCTTCTGATTACTTTGGATTTAATTTCCTCTTCCTTTTCTAGTTTCCTAAGTTGGAAGCTTAGATGACTGATTTTAGATCTTTCTTCTTTTCTAATACATGCATTTAATATTTAATGCTATAAATTTCCATCTAAGCATTGCTCTTTCTGCCTTGTACAAAATTTAGTAAGTTATGTTTTCATTTTCATTTAGTTCAAAATATTCTAAACTTTCTCTTGAGATTTATTCTCTGACTCATGTATTATTCAGAAGTATATTATTTAACAACTAAGTATTTTGGGGTTTCCCAGCTATCTTTGTTATTGATTTTTAGTTGTATTCCATTGTGGTCTGAAAGCAGACATTGTATGATTTCTATTCTTTTAAATTTGTAAAGGTGTGTTTCATGTCCTAGAATGTGGTCTAGGTGAGTATTCCATGTGAGCTTGGGAAGAATGTGTATTCTGCTATTATTATAGATGCCCATTATATCCAATTGATGCTATATTGTTGAATTTATGTCATTAGTGACTTTCTGCCTGTTTGATCTATCTATTTCTAATGGAATGGTGTTGAAGTCTCCAATTATAGTAGTGGATTCATTTATCTCTCCTTGCATTTCTATCAGTTTTTGCCTCCTATAATTTAACACTCTGTTGTTAGTTGTATACACGTTAAAGATTATTGTGTCTTTTTGGATGTTTAACCCCTTTATTTCTGATAACTTTTCTTGCTCTGAAGTCTGCTCTGTTTGAAATTAATAGAGCTACTGCCACTTTTTTTTTTTAAGATTTTATTTTTTAAGTAATCTCTCCACCCAGTGTGGGGTTTGAACTTACAACCTTGAGATCAAGAGTTGCATATTCTACCTGTTGAGCCAGCCAGGCACCCTTACTTTCTTTTGATTAGTGTTAGCATGGTATATTTTTCTCCATCCATTTACTTTTAATAGGTGTGTGTCTTTATGTTCAGAGTTTCTTGTAGACAACATATAGTTGGGTCTTGTTTTTTGATCCAGTCTGATAAGTTCTGTCTTTTAATTGGTACATTTAGATTATTGATGTTCAAAATGATTATTAATAACTGAATTAATATCTACCATATTTGTTAAAACTGTTTTCTACTTGTTGCCTGTATGTTCCTATTTTTGTCTTCCACTCTTTTCCTGCTTTTTGTGGTTTTAATTAAGCATGTTATATGATTCCATTTTCTCTACTTTCTTAACATATCCATTACATTTCTCTTTTTACTTTTTTTAGTGCTTGCCCCAGAGTTTGCAATATACATTTACAACTAGTCCAAGTTCACTTTCAAATAACACTGTGCTGCTTCATGAGTAATGTGAGTACCATATCATAACAAAATCTTAAGTCCTCCGTCTCATCTCTACATCATTGCTGTCATTTATTTCACTTATATAAGCATGTGTATGTATGTCTATATGTATGTGCATATGTATGCTATATATGTAAGCATACATGATTGAGTTGCTATTATTTTTTTAAACAAACTTAGCAGATATATCAATTAAGAATAAGAAAAATAAACATTTTTACTTTACCTTCACTTATTCCTTCTCTGATGCTCTTCCTTTCCTAATGGAGATCCAAGTTTCTGATTTATATTGTTTTCCTTCTCTCTAATGAGCCTCTTTTAACATTGCTTACAAGGCAAGCCTACTAACAACACATTTCCTCAATTTTTGCTTGTCTGTGATTTTTGCTTGTCCTTCATTTTTGAGGGATAATTTCACGTGTACAGAATGCTAAGCTGGTGGGGTTTTTTTCTCTCAACACTTGAAATATTTTAGTTCAGTCTGTTCTTGCTTGCATGGTTTCTGATGAGAAGTTCAATATAATTCTTTTCCTTGTTCTTCTAAGGGAAAATGTTTTTAACTCTGAGTTGTCTTAAGATTTTCTTTGACTTTCTGTAGTTTGAAAATGATATGCCTAGGTGTAGGGGTTTTTGTTTTTGTTTTACATTTATTCTACTTGATGTTCTCTGAGCTTCCCCGAAACTGTGTTTGGTGTCTGACATTAATTTGAGGAAGCTGTCAGTCATTATTGTTTTAAATATTTCTTCTGTTCCTCTTTTCCTTTTTGTATTCCAATTACATATATGTTACACTTTTTGTAGTTGTTCCACAGTCGGATATCCTGTTCATTTTTCCTCTGTTGTCTTTGCTTTTTCGGTTTTGGATGTTTACGTTGATCTATACTCAAGCTCAGAGATTCTTTCCTTACCTATGTCTAGTCTAATAATAAGCCCATCAAAGGTATTCTTCATTTCTGTTACAGATCTTTTTGATCTTATGGTTCTTTTTTTAGTATTTCTCTCTCTGCTTACATTGCCCATCTCTTCTTGCATGCTGTTTACTTCATCCATGAGGGTCCTTAGCTTATTAATCATAATTGCTTTAAATTCTTGGTGTGATAATTTCACCATCTGCAGTGTCTGGTTTTGATGCTTGCTCCATCTCTTCAAATTTTGTTTTTTGCCTTTTGGCATGCCTTGTAATTTTTTCTTGATAGCTGGACATGGTGTACTGGGTAAAAGGAACTGCTGTAAAGAAGCCTTGGGGGAAGGGGAAGGATTTTATAACCCTGTGATTAGGTCAGTCTTTTTACTGAGCCTGTGGCCTCTGCACTATGAATTTCACAAGTGTTTCTCAGGTTTTCCTTCCCTTATTAGGTGGGATGAGATGGCTAGAGTGGGCTGAGTTGGGTATTTCTGTACCCTTGTGTTGGCTAGATTGTGATTAAATAGTTTCTCTTGAGGGTAGTCCTCGTTACAAAAAACAAGAGTGCCCTGATATATTTCAGAATGATTCATTTTCCTCCCCCTGCCAGTATTTATTGAGAGTACCTGGTTGAGCTCCTGGAGGTAAATCTTACAGAATTGTAGGGGTCTTCCTATGACTGAGTCCCCCTGGAGTTTTTAACTCTGTGTTGGCCACACTGAGCCTCCAGCAATTCATCAATTACAGTTCAGCTTTCCCTGCCTCAGCATGATTTCCACTGTGGGAAGCTGAGACTCACTACATTCGCCTGTCTTGTCTGTCCAGTCTTGGGACAGTAGTTTGCTCTGTGCCCTCACCTTTCTATCTTACAGATCCTAGAATAGTTGTTGATTTTTCAGTTTTTTCAGCTTTTTACTTGTTAGGGTAGAGTGGTGACTTCAAGCCCCTTACATGTGGAATTGGAAATTGGAAGTCACTCTGAAGTTTTCTTAGTTTTGTCCACAGTGAATCCAGCAATTTGTCAGTTCCAGTTCCAGTTCTCGTTCTCCTACCTGGGCACTGGTTCCTGGGGAGGTTCCTGCTCATGCGTTTCTACTCTAGTAAGTTGTGATCCCCTATATTGCCAATTGGTCACTTCAGTCTTGGGGGCAGCAGTTTGCCCTGTGACCTCACTTCTCTTAGAGATCTAAGAAGGTACTGATTTCTCAGTTTGTTAAGCTTTATTACTTGTTGTTAGGATGGAGTGGCAACTTCCAGGCTTCTTACATGCTTCCCAGAAACCAGAAGTTAAAATGACCTCAAGCTGAGACTTAATAAGGATCTATTTCATTTTGTTTTTAGTTACTTTATCCACGGGCATTATTCCCCACACTTGGTCATAAGTCACATGGTTGCAATTTCCATACCTTAGATGTGAACAAGTCTCCATCTACTTCTGATCATTCCTTCTTACTGAGACTCACCATCATGTGATGGTGAAACATATTTCTGTATTTCCTTTGAAATGTCTGTATGGAATCTAGAAGCTGGGGCTCCTGTTCCATGGAGCAGTACTCATAGGCATCACCAATTCATGTTCTTTCTCTTGGTCGGTCTTTCTTTTCTTTCTTTCTTTCTTTCTTTCTTTCTTTCTTTCTTTCTTTCTTTCTTTCTTTCTTTTTCTTTCTTTCTTTCTTTCTCTCTTTCTTTCTCTTTCTCTTTTTTTTTTAAAGATTTTGTTTATTTGACAGAGAGAGAGACAGCCAGCGAGAGAGGGAACACAGGCAGGGGGAGTAGGAGAGGAAGAAGCAGGCTCCCAGTGGAGGAGCCTGATGTGGGGCTCGATCCCAGAACGCCGGGATCACTCCCTGAGCCAAAGGCAGACGCTTAATGACTAAGCCACCCAGGAGCCCCTCTCTTGGTTTTTCTTGAGAAGGAGAATGGCCTTGGAGTGTTTATTACTGTCTAATTGTGCATGGCCTTCGATGAATCATTTTCCTGAATATTCTTCAGATGATTTATAAACTCTAATTTCTAAGGAGGTCATTAATAGTGTCTGCCCATTTTACAAGGAGTTTGTGAAGATTAATTAGTTTCTGTAATGTTGTTTAAGCCCTTCGGGGATTAACTTTTAATGTGCAATGAACCTTGCTTTATTGCATATATTATGGTAGGTACCATGCTAGATTTTAAGTATACAAAAGTTAAATAAAATATAGGCCCTACTTTTGAGCTCAGAACTGGTGAGGAGATAGAAATGTAAAATATAAATAACCATGTGTAGCATGGTATGTGCTGTGAGGTAGGTATGTTCAAAGTGTAGTAGGAAGACGAAGGAGTGATTAATTGGGGTGCAATTAGAAATAAAAATTGAATTAGGAACATGCATCTTAACTGTAATTAGCAATTAGCTTTTCAGAGCTACAATTGGATTATAATTTTTTTTTAAAGATTTCATTTATTTATTTGAAAGAGAGACAGCAAGAGAGGGAACATAAGCAGGAAGAGTGGGAGAGGGAGAAGCAGGGAGCCCAACGTGGGGATCAATCCCGGGACCCTGGGATCACGCCCTGAGCCGAAGGCAGATGCTTAACGACTGAGCCGCTCAGGTGCCCCGGATTATAATTTTTTACTTTTGTGTATGTGGCATTAGAATTATAAGATAGGGCTTTTGTTTTTTTTCTCCTTTTACCTTATTTTTTAACACTGCCAGAGAGTGGTGGGTTAATAAAGATTGGAAATGACAGGATTAATTTGTGGCCCCAGCTCTGCCAAATATTAGCCTTGTGTTTGGGGGAAATTCGTTTAACTTCTCTGAGCCTCATTTTCATCTATTACAAAACGGGAAGAATAGCTCTCTATCTCACAAAAATAATGATATAAAAGTGTTTTGTGAAAATGCTACATTTTTACAAATGTCAGGTTTTCAGATATGTCTTTAAGAGTATATATTTTTTTCCTCTTCCTGAGTCTGAAGATTCCTTTTCGTTTTGATTCTGACTTTTCATTGCCCTACAGCGCACTTAGGGCACAGACTAGTTGGCATATTATGATTCTCCCTGACTCATGCTTGTTCCCTCCCTCCTCTTTCTCACTGTCTTTCATTTCCTGAGGTTGTGTTGCTACATTAGAAGTAAGTCTGTCTCCTGAAAAGGGCAGTACAAGTCCACCGTGGTAAGGCTTCTCTTTTATTTTCTCCTATGTCATGTACTAAACTAAAAACTTACTATGAAAGATTTAGGTTTTTTGTTTTTTTTGTTTTTATTTTTTATTATGTTAGTCACCATACAGTACATCATTAGTTTTTGATGTAGTGTTCCATGATGAAAGATTTAGTTTTAAATTACGTAAAAGCTTATTGGTGAAAATGTCATCTGAGGTCTACGATTATATTTAATACTTAAGTAGTTCGAATAAAATTAATTTCTGCCTTTTTTCTCTGTGACTTAAAGCTTCTCATTTCCATTTTAAGAATAGAAAGCAACAAAAAGTGTTTTTGTTTATAATAAATGATATTTGAAGACTGTCTTATGGGAACTTTTAGGTAAGAATTTGTTAGAACAGAGTTTTTATACACCGGGAGTTCACACATAGTTTGTGATCTAAAAATCACTAAGTGGGTTTTGTAACAAATAATTTTAGTGTAATGAGGGTAAATACTGTTTCATGAAATCCGTGTGTTTTATATGCAGGTGTGAGTATTCACTGCACTGTGATCCAACGTATATTTTTTCTGGGTCTTGGTTGTCAGAATAGATGGAAAATTACTTCTCTGGAATGTCTTTCCTACTTTGCATTTTCTCATTTTAGGATAATAGTGATCTGAGAGGCATATGGTATCCTGCTTGACTGAATGTAGAAGAGTTAAATTACCTGTTTCTATTTTTTAAGGGGAATACTTGAGAGAGAGATATTGTATAAAGGCCAAGAAGTAACCGTAATGGTTTGTTGGTACATCTTAGGGCAGGTGAGTCCCTAGATGGGTTTACCAGGGAATATGGTATTTGGAGTTCTGCCAAAGCATCTTCAGATGGAAAAGTTGAGTATGTAAGGAGCGCAGTTTGTCAGCAGCTATGACCCTGAAGGTAAAATACTGCTTGGAGTGGCAGAATAATTTGTAACTGACATGAACCCCCAAAAAAGGAAGCAAAATGCAGTCAGTATAGGCAGAATAAAGCACAAATTTTTGAAATGGTTCTTTTAATGATCTACAAGCTTTTTTACTTTGTTCCTACCACTAAAACCAAAGTTATATTTTATTTTAAATTTATTTAAAGATACTCCTCTTATGTCCATATTTCAGTTTCTTCTCTCTCTCCCTTTTTATTGGAAGGGTTTCATGCACATGTCTTTAGGTACTTGCTTGAAGAAAACACCCAGGAATAACCTTTTCTATTTACTTCTTGCCGTAAACTCAGGGGAAAACATCTGTATGGTAATCAGGGGACTTCAGCCTAAGAGTTAGTGTCATGTAGTTGATGAAAGCATGGTCCCTGGAGGTAAACTGCCTGAACTTAAATCCACTTTAGTGACTTTGAACAATTATCCTCTTCTGTTGATTCAGTTTCCTTGTCTGTAAAATGGAAATAATAATAAGGCTTACTCCAGACCCTTGTGAGGTTTAAATAGGTTAATATCAGTAAAATCTTCAGAAGGGCACATGGTAGGAGTGTGTGAGGGTTACTGCATGTTACCCACAAGCAGTTCTCATAGAAGGCTCAGAGACCCTGGGGCTAGTTACTTAATCTCTGGTTTTATTTTTGTTTTTGTTTTCAAAGAAAGATATAATTCTCTGATCGTTTATGCATATTTAAACTCTGATAGTTGGTCCAAATTAGTTTTATGTTTTTGAGTCCTGGAAGTTACTCTTTTGTGTTTTTTATATCAATGGAACTAAAAAGATATTTCCAACAACATAAACATTTTGTGCTAAAAATGATTTTAGGGGCACCTGGGTGGCTTAGCCGTTAGCATCTGCCTTCGGCTTAGGTCATGATCCCAGGGTCCTGCTCAGCAGAAAGCCTGCTTCTCCCTCTCACACTCCCCTTGCTTATATTCCCTCTCTCGCTGTCTCTCTCTGTCAAATAAATAAATAAAATCTTTTAAAAAAATGAATTTAGATTGTTGGACTGGCTCTAATACTACTTGTAGATGTTATTCCCAACCTAAGGTGCTAATTTTTTTTTAAAAGATTTTATTTATCAATTTGACATGAGAGAGAGAGAGAGAGAGCACAAGCAGGGGGAGCAGCAGGCAGAGGGAGAAGCAGTCTCCCCGCTGAGCAAGGAGCCCGATGTAGGGCTTGATCCCAGGACCCCGGGATCATGACCTGAGCCGAAGGCAGACATCTAACCCACTGAGCCACCTAGGCACCCCTTATGTGCTAAATTGTACCCAAAGTATTATCCAAAAAAGCTCTTTATCTTTTAGTGAAAGCCTGCTCTTTACTAATTGTTAAAGAGAGAGGCCTCTATTTTTATATTTTTGCTTTATATGAATTGGTCCCAGGAGAAAAAATGTCAGTGGTCATCTATTCTTTCTTTAATGCTTCTTACATAAGAACACAACATTTTTGGTGAATCTTCATTAAAATGTCATGTTCCAAGTAAGAAATAAGTTGTAAGGCAGGGAAGGCCATGACAACAAGGGAAAAAGCAATTAAGTCTGAATTGACTTCTGAGCCATATATTATTCCAAAGTTGTAATTTGACAAACTTCTTGAGCAAGGAAACAGAGTGTTCTTAACTCTTTTGTTAGCTTTAAGCTGTTAAAAATAAAGCAAAATGTCATTTTACACTAAATTCTATTTCAGTTTGTTAACTTTTCCCTTATTTCTTCACAATGGAATTTTTGAAATTTCCATTTCATTTGTTTTGGCTTACAGCCCAAAGAAAAAGTAGTAAAGGTCTCATTTCTAAGGATTAAAATTTTTACCTTTTGTTTTATGAGTTTTTTGTTTTTGTTTTTGCTTTTTTAATCAGTTCTTGCTGTGAGAGTTTCCTTTTATAGAAGTGCAGATAAATAACTTGTTGAGAATTCTTATCGGTGAGCAAGCACTTAAGACCTCTCTGACCCTTGGATAACCCTTCTGTTTGGCTCTGTGATTGTAAGGCAGCTCTGTGAATCCAGCTGTACTGTGTCCCTTGAAGCAGCATGGAAACAGATTACAAAATTTGTGGAGTGTGAACAGAGTGAGAGCAGATGTGATTCTAAGACTAAGAATAAACAACGTGAGAAGTTACATTCCTTACCTCTTAATGACTCAGTTGGGAGGTGAGGGTGTCTAGGAGCACTTTTTGAGTTTTTTAGATGAAAATTTGGCAATGTTCATGGAAGGCTAACAAGAACACACTGTTTTAAGTTACACGTACTGGAGTAACTGACATTCTTTGACTCTTTTGCATAACTCTGAAATGCAGTTTCTTTGAGAAAATAGGGTAGTCTTTCTTGCTTCTTGGGGGTCGTAGACTGATTGGTTCATTCAGTGGCATAATTCTGTTAATACTCTTTTCCAGCTTCTTCCTCTTCACTTAACAAAAAGAGCCCAGTTTTTAATTGTTGAGTTTCAATAATGAAGGAAAAAAATGTAATCTTAAGCAGTGCCTCATTACCCTTCTTTTTTAGCTACTTTGCACATTTTGAAGATAGAGGATTATAAAATTGCTGAGCCATATTTAGTTTCTCATTCAGAGATTTTGAGAAAGCAAATAAATGAAACAAGTGTACTAAAGTCAAGTGAGTAAGGGACAATTATTTACCTTGTGCTGCCATATACTGTCACTATTCTTCACTACCTTTTTTCCCTCCTTGTAAAATTATTCTGTATATGAGCCTTTATTTCTGTTTTTACAACGAAGCTCCTTGAAGAGATGATTTAATAAGCAGATAAACTCTTGGGTCTATGAATGACGTGGCAAAGAGAAATCTCTTTGTAACAAGGTGTTAGAGGATTTGCATGACTAATTAGAGTTGTGTTCTGGCAAAGAGGTAGGTTAGTACAACTTCCCAGGAAAATTGAGTTTAACTGTTGATCTGGCTTTGGTGACTGGGTCTTCCTTACTCTTGGACCTTCAGGTATACTCTTCCAAAAAGGTTGTAGAAATGATTCCCTGGGTAGCGATTTTCATTTGTGTTGCCTGCTATCATTCTGTTATTGGTGGTTCATCAAGAAGCAGCAAACTCAGAATATTCTTACAGTCACTCAGTAGTCTTAATCATTTTACCTCTGCCTTTTCTTTGTGCTAGAGTGTGTTTGGGCTTTAGGGAGGATGTTGATTACAGCCATTATACCCATTTTTGTTTAGCAAGATATAATAGCTGGGTCCCACCTTCAAAGAGTCTAATTTGATTGTTATGGGTTGTAACTTTAACACAGGAAGTGTTAAAACTTTCACAGGTGTCTCCAATTAGGCAGCAGAGTTTGAGGGCTGCTGTGTTACCTGACCTTCCTAACTAGATTATAGACCCCTTGAAACAGATTTTAATCTTAAAATTCTTAAACTTTATTAGATTGCTGATTATATGTTTATTAGTTAAACACAGCTATAAACATAAGCCAATTTTTTTAATACTATTTTTTTATTATGTTAGTCACCATACAGTACATCCCCGGTTTCTGATGTAAAGTTCGATGATTCATTAGTTGCGTATAACACCCAGTGCACCATGCAATACGTGCCCTCCTTACTACCCATCACCAGCCTATCCCAAAGAAGCCAGTTGTTTAATTGTTCAAAATAAATATCAAAAAGGCATGGGGAAGTACACATTTTTTAGTGGGTAGTGTAGAATACCAAGAAAGGAAGTGATGGTTGTAGAGCTCGATCAGGAAATGCTACTTGAAAGAAGTATGGTCAAATCCTGAAGAAGTGTGGAAGACTTATGTTGGGAAAGCAGCAAGGCGTTAGTTGGGTGAGTTGTGGGATCCAGCGTAGGTGCTTTGGAGTGGCCATGACTCAGAATAGCAAGACTTAATCTGTTATGTTCCAATCTTTTGCGTTTGAGCCATTTGTGATATATCCTAAACTGAGTTTTGGTGATGAAAAAAGCAGTCCTGAACTTGCTTGGGCCTGATCAGACCTCCACTGTGTGTCTTTCTTCTCTGTGTTTAGTAGATAAAGTTGGCTAACAGATGTGTTTCCTCTTCAGAGAGGCTTGCAGGTCTAGAACAGCAGGTTATGACACGTTATGTTCCATCTTTGTGATTCCAAGGCAGGAATCATACTCAAAGAGAAATGACAGCTCTTTCCTCAGTGGAAAGGACCCCACATTCCTGAACTGGATCAGCTTGTCTAAGTTCCCCCAAAGTTAATATTAATGTATTAATATAATGTGGGATTCTGTAAGGCACTTGGCATGGGGCTGAGGAAAAAACAGTACAGTGAAGATGTTTAAAAACATATCTTTATTTTTTTTTTATTTTTATTTTTTTATTTATTCATTTGACAGAGATAGAGACAGCCAGCGAGAGAGGGAGCACAAGCAGGAGGAGTGGGAGAGGAAGAAGCAGGCTCCCAGCAGAGGAGCCTGATGTGGGGCTCGATCCCAGAACGCTGGGATCATGCCCTGAGCCGAAGGCAGATGCTCAATGACTGAGCCACCCAGGCGCCCCTAAAAAACATATCTTTAATCTCTAGGAACTTAGTAGGGATATAAGAGAGGTACACACAATTTACTATATATTTCATAAGCAAAGAGAATAGATAAATCATTTAAGAGTTTAAAGGTAATGAGAAGGATTCGGAAGGGCAGAACTGAGGAGGAGGGCATCCTGCATAGCTAGAACATAGTGACTTGAGTCAGAAGAGGGGAGTTTGAATTCTCTTCAGCATCAGCAGTATGTGACCTTGGACAACAAACACTGAGATCCATATACGTAGAAATAAAAAATCAAAATAGTGTTCGGCACTTCTTTTGTATCCTAAGATGGGACCAGTTTTCCTGTTAGCATTTGCTGACCATCACTGTTTACTTGGCTTATGTTAGGCATTACAAGGGGGATAGCAGAGATGGTTTAAAGCATGTTTTCTTCCCTTGAGGTTGGGGAAGGACTAATACTTGTGAAAAAATTAGTGAGAAGTATGGTACAAAATGTATAATTATGGTATTTTGTGTAGCCTAGACTCAGAGCTATGAGTTCAGGAGAGATAAGAGAGGGGGATTGGATTCAGTCCAGAGAGGTTAGAATTTAAGCCAGACCCAGATGGAGCCACATGAGGAGTCTTTAGCTGGAAACCATGGATAAGATTCAGGGAGTATGAAATTTCCCCTAAAATGGTATGTATGCTTTGTATGAATGCAGTTTTAAAGGAAAAGTCTCACATCTTTCATTATATTTGTGAAGTATTTTCTCCTCAGAATGTAACAGCATTATCTACATGAGTAAGAAGACAGAGCTCAGGGATTTAGTACAGTGTTTGTAGGGAGCAATGAGCAACCTTGCAAAGATAAGTCTTCCCTCTTATATGGGGCACCTAATTTGTGATTAACACAAATTTGGGCTAATGGCTCTAGGAATAGAAAGGAGAGACAACCCAAAGGAGAGACAACCCAGCAATTGCACTACTAGGTATTTATCCAAAGGATACAAACAGTGATTCGAAGGGGCACATGCATCCCAATGTTTATAGCAGCAATGTCCACAATAGCCAAAATATGGAAAGAGCCCAGATGTCCATCAACAGATGAATGGATAAAGAAGGTGTGTGTGTGTGTGCATGTGTGTGCACCCACGCACGCAATGGAATATTACTCAGCCATCAAAAAGAATGAAATCTTGCCATTTGCAATTGTGTGGGTGGAACTGGAGGGTATTTTGCTAAGCAAAGTAAGTCAGTCAGAAAGAGAAATATCACATGGTTTCAGTCATATGTAGAATTTAAGAAACAAAACAGGTGAACATTGGGGAAGGGAAGGAAAAATAAAGTAAGATGCAAATCAGAGAAGGAGACAAACCTTAACCGTAGAAAACAGGGTTGCTGGAGGGGAGGTGGGTGATGGGCATTAAGGAGAGCACTTGATGGAATGAGCACTGGGTGTTATATGCAACTAATAAATCACTAAATTTTGCCTCTGAAACAAATAATACACTATATGTTAATTAAATTAAATTGAATTTAAATAAAAAATTAAAAAAAAAAACAAGAAAGATTGGCCTTACCTCCTCCCTATACTGCAACCTTTTAAAAAAATTATATTTGGTTTCCTGGGGAAACATTTAATGTGCCCAAGAAGAAATAATATATTATTCTAAATATTGTATAACTTGGCCCTCTTGCTTTTTAACTGAAGGAGACAGAGAATTAGAAATAGATTTCAAATGTAGCACTACTTACTCTGTTTTATAGAATTCAAACTGAGCCTTTATCTAATGGCCAGATGCTACCTTTGATTCATCTCTTCTGAGTTAGTGATGGTATCTAAGAGTTGCCGTACTGGGGAGTAGGGGAAGTTGAATTCATTTTTCAGTAAAACCAAGATCTTTGTCAAACTTAGCAAGAGTGCAGGGAAAATATTCCCCTTCTATGAGATAGAGACATATTACTTATTTTATATCCAGAAAGACATTGGTAGTTTGCTCTCCATGAATTAACATTTAAGCTTCAGTAAGGCCTTGTTACCCTTCTTTTTAACTACTTTGCAGAGCTTGAGGGTAGAGGATTGAGAGCTGCTGAGCTATTATTTAGTTTCTCATTTGGAGATTTTGAGAAAGCAAATAAATAAAACAAGTGTACAAAAGTCAATAAAGGACAATTATGAACTTCATGCTTTTTTTTTAATAATAATTTATTATTATGTTAGTCACCATACAGTACATCCCTAGTTTTTGATGTAAAGTTCCATGATTCATTACTTGTGTATAACACCTAGTGCACCGTGCAATACATGCCCTCCTTAATACCCATCACCAGCCTATCCCATTCCCCCACCCCTCTCCCCAACTTCGTGCTACTTTATTTTTTATTTTTATTTTTTTTTAAAGATTTTATTTATTTATTTGACAGAGATAGAGACAGCCAGCGAGAGAGGGAACACAAGCAGGGGAAGTGGGAGAGGAAGAAGCAGGCTCATAGCAGAGGAGCCTGATGTGGGGCTCGATCCCATAACGCCGGGATCACGCCCTGAGCCGAAGGCAGACGCTTAACCACTGTGCCACCCAGGCGCCCCCATGCTACTTTAAACTATTACTACTTTACTATCTTTTTCCCTTCTTGTAAAATTATTCCTTATATGAGCCTTTATTTCTGGTTTTCACAATGGAGCTCCTTGAAGAGATGATTTAATAAGCAGGTAAACCTTTGCATATATAAATTATGTGGCAAAGAGAAATCCCTTTGTATTAGAGGATTTGCATGACTAATTAGAATTGTGTTCTGGCAAAGAGGTAGGTAAATACAACTTCATAGGAAATTAATTTTTTCTAATCTCTATATCCAACATGGGGCTCAAACTCATGACCCCAATATCGAGTCTCTTGCTCTTTCACCTGAGCCAGCCAGGCGCCCAACCTTCATCTTTTTTTTTACTCCTCATCTTAATGCTTTGGAATACTGAAGAGCATTTCTCAGTGCCATGTTTTTGTTTCTGCTTTTCTGCTCCATGGAGCATCTTTCTCATCTCTTTTGTCTTTTAGTTATTATTCTTTAAGATCCTGCTCTGTTTTTCTCTCTTCTTCTTCTTCTTCTTTTTAAGATTTTATTTTTAAGTGATCTCTACACCCAATATGGGGCTCGAACTCACAACCCTGAGATCAAGAGTTGCACACTCCACTGATGGAGCCAGCCAGATGCCCTTGCTATTCTCTCTTCTAAGAAGCTTTCCATGAATCCCCAAATAAATTTCTCTTCTTCATGCTCCTAGAATAAGCCGTGTTTGTCTCCTCGCTAGATTTTTTTTATTTTAATTTTTTAAAAGATTTTATTTTTTTAGAGATTTTATTTATTTATTTATTTGACAGAGAGACAGCCAGCGAGAGAGAGAACACAAGCAGGGGGAGTGGGAGAGGAAGCAGGCTCCCAGTGGAGGAGCCTGATGCAGGGGTTGATCCCAGGACCCTGGGATCACGCCCTGAGCCGAAGGCAGACGCTTAATGACTGAGCCACCCAGGTGCCCCTAGAAGATTTTATTTTATTTTATTTTTTTTTTTTTTAAAGATTTTATTTATTTATTTAACAGAGATAGAGAGACAGCCAGCGAGAGAGGGAACACAGGCAGGGGGAGTGGGAGAGGAAGAAGCAGGCTCATAGCGGAGGAGCCTGATGTGGTGCTCGATCCCATAACGCCGGGATCACGCCCTGAGCCGAAGGCAGACGCTTAACGACTGCGCCACCCAGGTGCCCCAGAAGATTTTATTTTTAAGTATTCTCTGCACCCAATATGGGGCTTGAACTTAAAACCACAATGTCAAGGGTCACATGCTCCACCGACCATGCCAACTAGGCACTCATCCTTCACTAGGTTTTAAACTATATTTTAAACTCTTTAGTGTTTTATTACTAGCATTTAAATAGCACAGTTCCCAGCAATAAGAAGCAAACTACTTTCAAGAATAGGAGAAATCCAGTATGACTCCCAGGTTTTTGGCTTAGCTGACTGGTGAAATATTTTTCTGGTCTCCAAATTGGATTGTAACATCAAGAAGACAGGTGTCTTTGGGATAAATTTTGGTGAAAGATAATGATTGCTTATTTTAGAGTAGTAGCAGAAAATGTTGAGAGGAGGAGAAAAATATATTTTGCTATTTTAAGATAGAGTAAGAATAAATACTTTGGAGATGTAGTTAGTAGTTCGTGATGAAATAGAGGGAGAGGATGACGGTGAGGTAGATGCTAGCTAAAATAACAGCTTACAGTGGGATAAGATGGAGAAGTGACGGAGCAGTGGTATTTGTAGTTTGTACTCTTCAGTAGGACGTTATCTTCGGGCTGTCTGTAATTAATGACTTCAGCTGTTGATGGGTGTACAGTCTTTATGTGCTGCGTTTGGGTGTGAAGGGATTATATTGTCATGCATTATTGATCAAGTCCCAGAACTGTGGAGTGGTTTTATATGACCATTGTAACTAATAAAAAGATGAGAGTTTAAAAGAGATGAAATCCCATAATATTGTAGCTGTGAAAGTCTCATATAGGTGCAGTTTGAAGCCTGGGAGAGGAGCCCATTTGAGGAATAGTACTAATGGTAGATCTTTTTAAAAATAAAAAAATAAGGGGCACCTGGGTGGCTCAGTCAGTTGAGCATCTGACTTGATTTTGGCTCAGGTCATGATCTCACGGTGGTGAGATTAAGCCCCACATTAGGCATGCTGGGCATGGAACCTGCTTAAGATTCTCTCCATCCATCCCTCCCCACCCCACTTGCACACTCGTTCTCTCTCTCAAAATAAATAAATAAATACAATCTTAAAAAAAATAAAATTAAATAAAAAATAAGATTATTAATGGGCATAGTGACTTTAGTACTTTACCCCGTTTCCTTTAACCTTAACCTTTTTTACAAGCATCCTTGCTGCCAAACAATTGGTTGTTTTAATATCCAACTATATAGTTGTCTTGTTTAAGAATAAAAGTCTTAAGAGTCAATAATAAAAAGACAAGAGAATTTTTATTTTATTTTTTAAGATTTTATTTATTTATTTTAGAGAGAGAATAGCAGGAGGAGCAGAGGGGGAGGGAAAGGGAGTGGAGAAGAATCTCAAGCGGACTGTGCACCGAGCTTGGGGCCCCATCCCACAACCCCGAGATCATGACCTGAGCTGAAACCAAGAGTCAGACACTTAGCTGAGCCACCCAGGCACCCTGACAAAAAAATTTTTAAACGGGCAAAAGATTTAAATAGACATTGTTCCAAAGAAGATAAATGGCTAATAAGCACATGAAAAGATGTTCGGTATCATTGGTCGGTCATTAGTGAAATGCAAATCAAGACCAAAATGAGGTATCACTTCACATCCCCGTAGGATGGTTCTAATAAAAAAATAAAACAGACGATAACAGGTGGTAGGATGTGGAGAAATTGGAACCGTTCTACATTGCTGGGAGGAATATTAAATGGTACAGTTGCTTTGGGAAATAGTTTGGCAGTTCTTCAATAAATTAAACAGAATTATATGACCCAGGAATTTCACTTCTAGCTATATCCTCAAAATAATTGAAAACAGATTGTCAAACAAAAACTTGTACATGGATATTCACGATCACCAAAAGGTGGAAACAACCCAAATGTCAACGAACTGAAGAATTAATAAACAAAATGTGGTATATCCATACAATGAAGTACTGCAAAGCCATAGAAAGAAAGAAAGTGCCGATACACACTACAACGTAGACCATCCTTGAAAACATGGGCAGTGAAAGAGCCTAGACACGAAGGGCCACATATTGTATGATTCCATTTATATGAACTTCCCAGGGGAAGGAGGAGGGGGGGAGTTGCCAGGGGAAGGAAGGGGGGGAATTGGGAGTGATGGCCGGAAGCTTGTTCTATGAGATGGTGGAAGTGTTCAGGAATTAAAGAGTGGTGATGTTTGCACACATTGTGAATATACTAAAAAGCACTGAATTGCACACCTAAAAATGGTGAATGTTAGCTTATGTAAATTTTTGAATGTAAATATCAATACTAAAAAAAGAATAAAAGATTTTTTAAAAGAATACCAATTTCAAATGGTATATCCATGTGCCCTGCCCTTTGTTTTAGAGACCTGTACAAAAGAAATTCAGGAGATTCTCTTCATCTGAGTCAAATTATTTCACAGCTCATGTTGAGAACGTTGAATATTCACTAATCTCAAGTTCCTAGGAGGTAGCAGACCCCAATTTATATGTCCATTCTTAAAAAAAAATTGAAATAGTTTTTTCTTTTTTACAAAATCATGATCGTTGTAAAATATGTATAGAATACACTTCTTATAGTTCTAGCCCATAGAAATAACCCATATATTGGTTTGATGTATACTGTTGTAAAGAGAGATTTTACTTTTGTGATACCTCTATTTAGAAGTGATGAGAAAGGAGGAAAAAGTTTGTTAATTACCTTTTCTACCCTAGGGAAGGGTATTGTTCCAAATTGCTTTCCATTTAAAAAATTTTTAGTCTAGGGGTCCCTGGATGGCTCCATCAGTTAAGTATCTGCCTTTGGCGCAGGTCCTGATCCCAGGCTCCTGGGATCGAGCCCCACGTTGGGCTCCCTGCTCAGCGGGAAGCCTGCTTCTCCCTCTCCCTCCCCCACCTGTGCTCTCTGTCGCTATCTGTCTTGCTCTCAAATAAGTAAAATCTTTAAAAAATTATTGTTTAGTCCTGGTGGTATTTTAGAGTAGCTCTTTGTTCCACCACCACATCACCAAAAACAATAGTGAGAAAACAATGGCAACAAAAACAATAATAATGAAAACACAGCATAATTTATCGATTGCTTACTAGGTACAAAGTATTATGGTAAGCACTATAAATACCGTATCTAATTTTTGTAACAACCTTGCCAGTCATCATCCATTTATGAAGAAATTGAGGTTTAAATGGTTAAGCAAAGCATTCAGATTTATTGTGGAGCTGGGGTTCAAACCAGTTCTTTTTTCCTACAAATACTGTATTTTTAATTACTGTACTGTTTTGTGTCTCTGCTTAAATTCATTCATGGACTGTCCCTGATGACCTCCAGGACTCTTCAAGAGATTGAAGCAAGGGTTGAGGTGGAATGTGGGGCAGTTAAAATGTTGACATGATCATATTACTTATTTAGTTGTTTTTCTGGTTTCCTTTTGTGTGGGGCTGATAAAGGGACTGTTGATTTTTGTCAGAACCTCAATGTGTACAGAGAGTTTTTGGTCCCAATTGAAGAATAAAATTATTTTACTTCATATGAATAGCAGCTATAATCACAAAATAAAATAGGAATTAATTTGCTTCACATAATCCTATTCAGACTCTCCGTAGCATGTCTGAGTGTCATCCAGACATTTTGTAAAGTTTTCATTAGGTCTTTATGAACAGTACACTCCATTGGTTCTCTTCCTGCCTCTTTTAAAAAATATTTATTTTTTTAAAGTAGGCTCCACACCCAGCATGGGGCTTGAACTCATGACCTCAAGATCAAGAGTTGCATGCTCTACTGACTGAGCCAGCCTTCCTGATCACATTGTAACCTCTGGGCTCCCCTACCATCCTGTACCTGTCTTAAAGCTTTCTGTATCCTATTGAAATTAGTTATTCATATGTCAGTCTTGACAGTGAATTTTTTAAGAACAAAAATGGAGTCTCATCTCATTCTTCCTTATAACGCTGGTGCCTAACATGGTACTTAATAGGCAATAAGCACATGCTGGCTCCTGTTAAACTGTTAAATGTGAAAACGAAGAGTGGCATTATTTATCTTTATTACTTTGGTGTAAAGAGTCTTCCTAAAGAGAGGAGGACGAGTCCTGCATTTCTGGTTTCCCTCTGGCCACTGCTCTCACGTAATTTTAAAGTGGAGCCGTGACTGTCATTGTGGAGCTGGAAGACTCCGTTGACTCCACTTCCTATTGAGTCAAGTCTGTATTTCTTAGCTCTCTGTCAGGTTTTCCAGGGCCTCTTTCCCAAGTGAACTTTCTATTCTTCATGTCCACTGCGCACTACTTAAACTGGGTTACTTACTGTTCCCCTCTTTTATATTTCTGAGCTTTTGCTGGTGGTGTGTCTTGTACATGGCTTTCACCATGGCTCCTGACCCATCTTTCAGATACCTAAAACGCTGCTTTCTCCAGGAAGTTCTCATCCCCCTGCCTGCTGCAGCCTTCACCAAAAGGAGTCAGCATCTCCCCATCTGAACTCTTACTAGCACTTGGACTGTAGGATAGCATTGCCCTACTAAGTGATAAATTCCTTGACAGCAAGGTTCTTGCCTTTGTTTTCTCTGCCGTTTTGCATTAATTATTGCATCAAATATATATACATTGAGTTAAATATAAAAACCAAATTTTAGTCTTTTAGCTTCAAGGAAGTGGTCAGAGGACCATATTGTTAAAATTCTTCCTCTGCAGTGGTCTACAGGTAAATGCTTTAATCCAGAAACTACATAGGCTTAAACAATATATTTATTCCTAGAACTTCAGTTTAGGAAGGAATTTTTTTCCAGATTTATATTTGTTTTATTTTTTTAAATGTTTATTTTAGAGCACCTGCAAGCAGGAGGGGCAGAGGGAGAGGGATAGAATCTCAAGCAGACTCTGTGCTGAGCGTGGAGCCCAACACAGGGCTTGGTCCCACCACCCTGAGGTCACGACCTGAGCTGAAACCAGGAGTCGGATGCTTAACCTACTCAGGCACCCCCAGATATATATATATATTTATATATTTATATATGTGTTTATATATTATATATATATATATATTTTAAATTTATTTGTTTATCAGTCAGAGAGAGAGCGAGCACAAGCAGGGGGAGCAAGAGGCAGAGGGAGAGGGAGAAGCAGGCTCCCTACTGAGCAGGGAGCCTGATGCGGGGCTCGATCACAGGACCCTGGGATCATGACCTAAGCCAAAGGCAGATGCTTAACCAACTGATCCACACAGGTGTCCCATATTTATATTTATTTTAAATGTATTTACCATTCTTTGTATTGACTTTCCTCCTTCTTTTCTAGGGCACTGTCTTTAACCTTGAATCAGAGGAGGAGGAATACCCTGGCATCGTTGCAGAAGATAGCAATGACATTTATATCCTGCCCAGTGACAACTCTGGACAAATCAGTCCTCCAGAGTCTCCTACTGTGACCACTTCGTGGCAGTCAGAGAGCTTACCTGTTTCACTGTCAGCCAGCCAGAGTTGGCACACAGAAAGCCTCCCGGTGTCCCTAGGTCCTGAGTCCTGGCAGCAGATTGCAATGGATCCTGAAGAAGTCAAAAGCTTAGACAGCAACGGGGCTGGAGAGAAAAGTGAGAACAACTCTTCTAATTCTGACATTGTGCATGTGGAGAAAGAAGAAATTCCTGAAGGTGTGGGAGAGGCTGCTGTGGCTCCTGCCATCTTGCCGACCAAGGAGCTGCGGGAGGCGCTGCCCGAAGCACCAGCTCCCTTGCTTCCGCATATCACTGCCACTTCCTTGCTGGAGATGAGGGAACCCGACACAGAAGGAATGACGGGGGAGAAAGTCAGTCCTGCTACGTCTTTGTTCGTGGAACTTGATGAGGAAGAGAACTTGATGAAGTCAAAAGCAGCAACAGTTGAATCTGTTGAACTGGAAGAGAAGTTCCCTGCACTGGAACCCACTGCAACACTGCTGAGTGAAGAGGAGATGCATGTGAGGAGAGAGGGTCTTCGAGAAGGCCCCTCCCGTGCTGGAGAAGACAAGGCCATGCCACTGTCTGAGGGCAAGTCTATACTGCTGTTCGGAGGGGCCGCCGCCATTGCCATCCTGGCAGTGGCAGTTGGGGTAGCACTGGCTCTGAGAAAGAAATAGCAGGTTTTTCAGAAGAGAAAGAAGACAAAAAAGATGGGAGGTTTTAGCAGTACTGACTGAATTTGAACCGCCAACAGCTGATTTGGACATTTGTGGAACACTCTGGGATAATGGGGGACTTCTGCTCAAAAAGGCAGTAAATTGATCCACATAGTAGGGCTTCAGGTAGAGGGCATTCGCGTTTGTCTGATTGTGAGTTCCAAGGGCCTTGACTCCTGCTAAATTTGGAATCTTCTGCGTCAAGCACTCCCCCTTGGCATTAATAGCATCATGACTAAGTCTTTGTTGTAGGAGAGGCCGTCCTGTGCACCGTAGGGCGTGTAGCAGCATCCCTGGCCTCTGCCTACTCAGTACAAGTAGCACCCTTGTCCCAGGTGTGACATTGCCAGAAGTCCTGCGGGGGGAGGGGGGGCAGAATTGTTCCCGTGGAGAGCCACAGCTCTAGAGGGAAAGGGAAGAGCTGGGATAGAAATTCCCAGTCAGGAGGGCTTACTGTGTGCTCCTCAGCTACTGATTTGTTCCTGCCCTTGGAAATTCATCTTTCCGGTGAACATGCTGTGTTTTGCAGCCATTCCTTTGTGGCTCTTCTTTTCTTCCCCCCTTCTTAGTCCTGTCGTGTGAGGGTGCTCTCCCCTTATGTCTCGGCCGCCTCTCAGGTACTTCACTGCTCCTCTTCACCCCCAGGTTCTTTATAAGGCCCCACGGGAGAGTGCTTGCTGTGTGCCCAGTAAGTCCCTGATGCTTCCTCCAGCTCTACCCTGTAAAGATGTTGCCTTTAGTCATCTTAAAAAAAATAAATATAAAAGAGACCTAGGGTTCCGTGCCTGTGAATGCAAGGGCAAGTAACTGGCTAAAGAGTGATATTTGTCTCATTTACAAGCAGGAGGATGACTCAGATGGCCTACTGAGGTCTCTTCTGGCCCTTCTGGCCACCCTTCTGAGCTTACGATTATTTGCTGGCAGCATCTCTGTTGCTGGATGGTCGCTTTGTATAATCTGGGCTGTGTGTTTTCCCTTTATCTGGCCTCAGGCTTCTTACTGGTCAACCAGCTTCTCTGCGATCTCTTGCCATGTGATAAGGATTTTCATACTTGGGCTTACAGACCAATTGAATCATAACTCTTATTAAATTTAAATACAGAAAGTCTCCCTAAATACCATTGAAATAAAAAGTAAGAAAAGAGAAGCTTGAATTTCTTGAGGCTACCCTTGAGATTCTAGTCTGCTTTCAGAGTTCAAGAATAAGACTTCTTCACTGAACTCTTTACAGTCCAAATGCCAGAGTGATAAACCAAAATGACTCTATCCAGTATGTGCTAGTTGAGAATCAGCATAACTTTCTTTCATCTGGCTGATCCCATCCCTAAAGGGGGGTGGGCCTGTGTCTTTCCACGCATGGGGACCAGTGTCACTGTGCAGGACACACATGCTTGATACAGGTCATCTCAGATTTACCTTAGTAAATGTAACAAATTACTTTTTAGATCCTGAAATTTGTAATAAAATTACTTTACTATCCTGATCACCAAAACTTGATGTTTTAAATGTGCTTTCTTTTTTAAGTTTATTTTTTAAAATGAAATCTTCTCCCTAAAGCAATACTATTTAAAAGTTGGTCGAGGAAAGGTCTGAAGTGTTTGTTCAGCTTTATCATGCAGTGTGTCTTTATGTTCTGAGTTTTAGTGTCTTAGGGAGTGATATTTTTAAGGGTTTTGGTGCACTTTGAGTAGGATAGCTAGAGGTTGGGGGGAATGGGATTAATGTAGTAAAGATTGTTTTCCTCCTTGGACTCTGACAGTTGGCTCTGACATTGGGTTACTCTGTATTCTAATTGCTACTTTTGTGTTTGCGTAGGGTAAGAGCAAACTGGTGAGTTATCTTGATTTTTTTTCTCTTTTATAATATTTTCCTTCCAGTGTTCACATTTTTAAACTCTGGATCCTCAAACCCATTGGCTAAGACGCATTTAAGGACTAATAGAAGCCAGGTTTATTTTGGAGCTACTAGAAGGCGATCTGTGGCTTAGGATATTTGGGTCTGTGTTCCGAAAAGGATCCTCGGAGGTGTGGGAGGAAGCTGCCTTGTGCCGGTTTATCTTCCCATCTGTTGAACATTAACCCACAGTGATCTGGCCCCTTGTGTCTTCCTGGGTAATGGTTGATATTCTTTTCCACTGGCTTTCCGGACAGTGAATCCTCGTTAGTTCCTGAGTAATAGGACATGTCGGTGTCCCCATTCCTTCTTCACTTCCTTATCCTTTGCCTCTGGCAGTGGAAGGGAATACCCTAATAAGGACTGCTTCTTAACAGCAGCTCCTATTTTTTGGTATGAAAAAAAAAATTATTTCTCAACCACCCAGCTCCCTCTTTTTTGGTGGGGCTGGTAGTAGGCCGTTTCTTCTCCCCCTCCTAACTTATATTGCATTTGAATCTAAGGTAAAAGGCAGATTCAGAATAAATCCAACTTGCTTATGGAGCTCAAATGTAGAACTAAACATGTCACCATTTATCATTCCTCATTCTTTGAACTATTCAGGAAAAGTTTGTGTAAGTCCTCTAGAATTCTTCTTTAATTGCTTTATTGAATGTAATGATTTCTTAAAACTTGGCAAAAAGCCAGTGAAGATTTCTTGAGAAAAATACCAGAATTAAAGAATGCTATTTTATCCTCTCTGTATGAAAATAATAATTCTGGACCCAAAGAAATCTGTATCTACAGTGTGCCTTAGGGGGACTCTTGTGGTCATCACTGTCCTCTAGAAGGCTTGCCAGAAACCGAAAAGCAAGTGTTGGCCATCTGGTTCACACATTGACCACACGAAGGCACCCTGGATACCTCCCCTCACCTGCGTTTCTGTACCATCTCTTCTATCAAATGCAGCTGCTCCCTGGGTTTGTCCTGGGGGATAAACAGTGAGCCCAGAGACGGGGTTTTTTGAACCACAGCTACCATTAATTTCTCGTGGAAATTAATGTCCGCAGCCTTTGTGCTAATTCTAATAATAATATAAAAGTAATGCCTGTTCCTTGCCTTTTTTCCCTAAAGGCATGACGTGGACAGGTGTCATAACCACAGAATTTTGAAATTATTTTAAGAGATGCTTTATAGAAATAAAAGGTATTCTAGGTAAGATTTTGTCCTTTCTTTTAATTTCTGAGGTCTTTTTATACAAATTTATCTTTCAAAGAACTTGAGGTGGTGATGTTTCATAGAGAGCCTGTCGACTCTTTGGTTACTTTATAGAAACAGTTTCTGGCCTCTGAACCAACTTCCTCACAAGCATGACAGTAGTCCCCTTGTCTGCAGCCTCATTTCCTGTGGCTCAGTGACCTGTGGTCTGCCACGGTCCAGAAGCAGATGGTCCTCTTTCTGATGGATCCTCAGGTCAGCAGTAGCCTAATGCCTTGCTGCAGCGTCTGCTCATTCCCCTCCTGTCATCTCAGAGCACAGGCACCTTCGCATCTTAAATCGTGAGAAGGATGAGTATCAGTACAGTAAAATATTCTGAGAGGGAGAGACCACATTCCCTAACTCATTACAGTATATAATTGCTCCATTTTGTTGTTTTAATCTCTACTGTGCCTAATTTATAAATTAAACTTTACCACAGGGATGTACATATAGGAAAAATCATATATAGGGCTCAGTACGATCCGCAGTTTCAGGCATTCACTGGCGAGGATAAGGGGGCACTACCCTATCTCATTTAAAGCCTCAGCAACACAGTACCAGAAGGTTTCCTCTCTGGAGGAATGAGATCTGCCATTAGTGATAACCTCCTCCTGTTACACCATTCATCACTTAGGGGGTTCAACTGTCAGTTGGTTTGGGTTTAGGGTGCATATTTTTTCCATATTAGAGTGTCCTTTTCCTTAAAAAGCATGGGTCATTTTAACAAATAGTAGTTGAACATTCAGCTTGCTGGAGATTGTTCTGGAGCGCCCTCACATACCTTAGTCCATCTTCACAGTTGTAATTCATATTCATATTCCTTATCCCCAGTTTACAGAGTGAGGAAACCTCAGAGTTTAATGACATTTCAAAGGTCTTCTAGCATAGGAGAGGCAAAGGCAAAGGTGTGAAATTTTCTGACTCCAAGTCTAGTGCTTTTCTCAGTTTTTACCATTTTTGTGACCCTGCCAAACAGGATTGGAAGGCTCCCTACAAATGGTTGTGCCATTCATACACTGCACTAGGGCGGCCAAGCTGACCAGACTGAAGGGAGATTTTTCTTTATTGTACAATGGTTCTATATGGTCTAGTCCTACGTACTGAGCATGTTCGAAGGCTATGTCCAGAGTTATTCCCAACTTCTGATTATACCAGATGTTTTCCTCTTAGATGCCTTATGGGTAAAGAATTAGTAGTTACTGCTGGTACAGATTTTTCATTAGGTTTTTCAGTTAATATGTCAGATATTATGTCTTTCTGCTTGTAAACGAGGGTAAAGCAGTCTGACACAGGAATCTTCAAATGATCTGAAGGCAGCACCTTGACACTTTCTCTCCCCTAGTCTGTTTTCCTTTTCCCCGCCTGTGCCATGAGTTGTGAAGTGGGGGATACCTCTGGGCGTTGCTTGGCCTCCCAACACCCAGGAGGTCACCAACTCAGAAGGGCTGGCCAGGCACCACCACAGGTCCATCTTGCTCAGAAGCTGACACTAGGTGACTTTCCAGGGAAAATCTGTTCTATTCCACAGCACACTGGGAAATGTAAAGTTAATAGTAGCCTTGACTGTAGAACACCCATTTCTTAAAATTCAGCCACTATTTCTTAGTTACCTCATTTATATAGCTCCATAGAGTAGAAACGGTCATGTAACTAAAATATTAATACATCCTGTCTTCCCTTTATTTACACAAGACTATTTAGCCTCTGCCTGGCATGCCATGTTCCTGCAAATTAAAACCAATAGGGTTCTCTACATGTTTATGTTTACAGTGCAATAGCTCTCGCCAGGCAGCTGCTCCAGTCGTAAGCTCAGGTTGGAAATGTTCTCAGGGATATTTGCAAGGCCTTGTAATAAGTTAAAAAGTACCAGCTGGCTTAAGGTGATCCTTGCCCCCCTTCTCACCTTCTTAGGGGACATTTTATAGTAATCTTGTTCAGTGAGTGTTTTTTGCACCACTAGGAGAAACTGGTTAATTGGTGTATTATGATGAACAAAAGTTTTGACATTTTACTAAGTTTGCTCCAGGAATAAAAGGAAGTTGAATTACAATCTTTCCTATTAGAGTCTGGAATAACTTGGTTCCTGATTTCTAGCAAGACAATCGTATTACATAGATTGGTCCTTGGCCAGCACCAAAGGAAAAGATAGAATTTTTTTCCTACACCCGTGTTTTTCCTGCCTAGTCTTCCATTTCTCTTTTCCTTCACATTAAAAGTGCCTCTTCCTACCTTGTTCCTTGACCGAATTAAATTTGTTATTGGTTTTAATGCTCTCATCTCCTCAAAATTACTGGAAATAAATGGTAATTTTGGTAATTAATATGAGCATTTCACTTAAGTGCATGTATTTCCTTTTTCTGTGTGAACGTCCATTAGCTCTCCTCACTAACAGCTCTGATCTGCTCAGTTTATTTATGTGGGTTATTCTAGCTCCTCCTTTTCCCTCCTGTTAATCTGCCTTTTGGCCAGTCTACTCTTCATCAGGGAAAGGGAATAAAATTCAAATCTATGAATTGTGCTTCCGGTTAGAAGCAGTGTGTTGGGGAGAACACGTTGGAAGTTGAAATAAAGTGAGATCTGAAGATAACTGATGGACTCCTCTTCTATTCATATGGTAACTTATGCCCCTGACTTCAGAGGAATCATTACTTCAGATAATATTGTCTTTGTAAGTACACACTTGCTTTGCCTTCAGGTTCTGAAAACATGATCATAACATCCAAAGGACACTCCCCATTCAGGTTCCCAGTCAGCAATGAAACTGTTGGAAAGTAAAAGCAGGCTCGCGCTGTGACCCTCTGAGGCAGCCCCCAGCACCTCCACAGTTCGTGCTGGATCCTGTGTGGTGAGAGCAGGAATGATTTGACCTTCTGAACAGACCACATAGTCCATCTGACTTTGCCAAGTATCCCCTGGAGAAGAAAGCGGTTTCTCTTTAACCAAGGAATTTCCATCACTGAATTCAAATATTTACCAGGATGAAACACATTCTCTGAATTAAAAATGTTACATCCATGAGGATTATATTCCCAGTGTAAAATCCACCAACCTCCAGGCTACGCCTGAGCCATTGCGGCTGGGGTGTGCCCAAGACTGGAACACCTGTTTCTGATACAGCAGACTATAATGCCAGCTTGGGGACAAGAGGGGATAATTTTGCTTTATCGCTGAGAAACTCTAACTTGGCCTGAAAAAAAGAAGTACACCAAAATGTGTATATAAGCTGCATTAAAATAGTGGCCTACTGTTAAAAATTAAGCAAAACAATGGCAGGTGAAGGTGCTGTGAAAAGTTGTAAGTATCATGAGAGTCTGGGATTGTTGTTTTAGAGCCCCTTTCTCTTCCATTAGACTATTTGTATTTAAATTGTTCCTTTTGGAAGAAAGTATCCCTCCCAGTGAGAGTCTAATTGAACACTCTGATACATGTGTGGAAGAGTATGTACGTACGTGTCAGTGTTTCCACTGTACTATGAACCCTTCAAAAAACAAAATTCACCCCAAAACATTCTTAACAGCTTTACTGGAAGATTTATTTCCAAACGGTGGCCTTCATACTGCACAGCTTTTAGTATTTGTAACATATTGCAGATAATCAGGTTGCAACCCAGCCCTAGTGCGGTATGTATTTAACGCTGAACAATGTAGTCATTTTTCTTTTTCTTTTTTTTAAAGATTTTATTTATTTGAGAGAGAACAGAGTGAGAGTGAGAAGCAGACACCCCCCCGCCCCACTGAGCAGGAAGCCTGATGCAGGACTTGATCCCAGGACCTGAGATCATGACCTGAGCTGAAGGCGGACGCTTAACCCACTGAGGCACCCAGGTGCCCCTCATTTTTCCTTTCTGATTAAACTCTCAAGGAACAGAAAAGTGTTTTTGGTAACAAGACACTATTTCTTAGCACCTAATTACTCCTGTTTGTATCCTTCCCCAAAGTGTCACATTCATAGTAACAGCAGTGTTACTGGTAAGTGAAACAGTAATGTGTGTGATATAAACCCAGCATCCACCATCATACTTTTAAAGAGAATCCTAGGAAATGCTGATTGCTGGAAACAACAGACCAGTGTTGCACTGCTTCTAAACGTAAGCTCTCCTGGTTTATTTTGGCACTTCCCAAGTGACTTATTTTGGTATTACTTGCATTCTGACCGTGTCCCTAAGAAAGGGAACCACCTCAACTGTTGAATTTTAAAAAATCTAACTGGTCTTTCATCTTTTATATGTTTAGAAGCCTGTTTTCTTTGACGTAGCTTCTTGGGCAAGATCAGCTGAGGGATACGGGAGAAATGAATACGTAAGATTATTAACCTGTTTCCCCACAGGATGTATGCAGTAGCCTCTGGTACTCCATCAGTCTAACATTTTTATCAAAGCTTTGACTTCTTGGAAAGAGAAAAAATGCACTGAGTTACCTGACTTTGGAAACTGTGGTTGTCTTGGGCCCTTAAATCACCTCCACACCTTTTAATTGCCTATGGGTCCTTCTTGAGTCAATAAAAGGAAATCAAGTTAAAAAAAAATCCCATGTTTTGAGGACTAATTTTCCCATTGCTTACTGAGTAGAGAACTTTAGCCCTCTTGTACTGTTTGGGAAGACTGTTACTTCTTAGTATTACGATGTTCCCTATTTTGAGAGGAATTTTTCATTTGTGAGGGTATGTGCATCCGTCTCCGCTCCTTGTTCTCCTCAAACACGATCTTGCCTGCTGTTAAGACCATGCCCCAAGGTTGCACTTTAATATATTAAACAGTAAAGCTGAGGTTTTTTAAAACAAAAAAAACATTGTTTTTTTTTTTCCTTCTGCCTTACAATCTGTTCTTAAATTTAATTTTCAAGTGAAGACCAGTACAACTGAAATAAGATAAAGGCAACAATGTGCAGTGGACTTAGAGGATGGTATGAAACTCATTCAAATATGTGCAGGTTGACATTTTCATTCAAGTATGTTAATGTAAAGATTCTAAATGGATCACCCGCTTAAAACATAATCTTTAAAATAGAAATAAATAGCTATTATCTCATGCCTATCTTTTCTAAGCACTGTGTTTCTATGGCCACGGCTCCATCTCTGCGCAGGCAGCTGTGCTGTCGTCACCACGTCAAGTTTTAACCAGCCGTGCTTTGCCAGAGGGGTCCGCTCAGTCCATCTCCTACAGCAAGAAAGGAAAAATAGCCAGAATTAACCAGTCTACTTCACAAACCAGGATTCAGTTCGCAATTGGTGCCACAATAGAAGTGAAGCTGGGGTTTGTGCAAAAACACATTCTCTGGAGTCCTGTTGTCCTTAGATCCCTGCATCCTCCTCCTTGCTACATGGGAGCAATTGCAAAAACACAGGTGTTCCAGGTGCTGCAATCTGGATTTTTTTTTTTTTAAAGATTTTATTTATTTATTTGACAGAGAGAGAGACAGCCAGCGAGAGAAGGAACACAAGCAGGGGGAGTGGGAGAGGAAGAAGCAGACTCCCAGCGGAGGAGTCTGATGTGGGGCTCGATCCCAGAACACCGGGATCACGCCCTGAGCCAAAGGCAGACGCTTAAAACTGCGCCACCCAGGCGCCCCATGCAATCTGGATCTTCACATCGATTGAGTCACTTATGGTGCCAAGAAGCACCTTAGTGGGTCTGAGGAATGAAGATTCTGTTTCAATCCCTCAGTATTTTTTTTTTTAAGATTTTATTTATTTGAGACAGAGAGAACGAGTTGGGGGAGGGGCAGAGGGAGAAGCAGACTCCCCACGGAGCAGAGAGCCTGACACGGGGCTCGATCGTCAGACCCCAAGATCATGACCTGAGCTGAAGGCAGACACTTAACTGACTGAGCCCCCGGATGCCCCTCACCCATTCAATATTTGGTAAGCTGTTGATACAGATTGCTAGTGACATCTTGCCCACTTACTCCCCTTTAAATGGTTGTTGGTGAAAGCTGTCCAGGAACTGTCTCAGGCTTATTTTCTTCCAGCAATTCAGCTTGGTTTAATACACTTGATTCAAGATATATATTCAGTCTCCTGTTTTAAAATGCTGCATAGGGGTGCCTGGGTGGCTCAGCCTGTTAAGTGTCCAACTCTTGATTTCAGCTCAGGTCATAATCTCAGGGTCGTGAGATCGAGCCCTGCATCAGGCTCCACACTGGGCATGGAGCCTGCTTAAGATTCTCCTCCCCCCAGGGGTGCCTGGGTGGCGCAGTCGTTAAGTGTCTGCCTTCAGCTCAGGGTGTGATCCCAGTGCCCTGGGATCGAGCCCCACATCAGGCACCTCCGCTGGGAGCCTGCTTCTTCCTCTCCCACTCCCCCTGCCTGTGTTCCCTCTCTCGCTGGCTGTCTCTCTCTCCGTCAAATAAATAAATAAAATCTTAAGAAAAAAAAAAAGATTCTCCCTCTCCCTCCACCCCTCCACCCAACTTCCGTGCGTGTGTGCGCGTGCTCACACACGCTCTCAAAGTAAAAAAAAAAAAATGCTGGCATAAATGAAGACCATGGCAGACAGAAAAAAGGCGTTGAGACTTATCAATAAATATTAACAGGGTTAGATGCCTGGGTGATGCCTCTGTCACATAAAATCCCAAACATTCACTAATATTTTCAAATTTATAGATAAGATACATCCACTTAACTTCTAGTTAAAGTGAAGCAACAGACTTTAAGGACTATCTGGCCCTTCCTGGGCAGCATCATGAAGAACTGTTATTTTTAATGTCTTGGACAGGTTTTATGGGGAAGATTTTATAGTTTTTCCCCCTTTTGACTATTTTGGCCTATTTCCCCAACATCCTTTTTTGGTATGTTTTTAAATGTAAATTATGGGGCGCCTGGTGGTTCAGTCAGTTAAGCCTCTGCCTTCGGCTCAGGTCATGATCCCAGGGTCTTGGGATCGAGCCCCACATTGGGTTCCCTGCTCAGTGGGAAGCCTGCTTCTCCCTCTGCCCCTCCCTCCCAACCTGTGCTCTCTCTCTCCCAAATAAATAAAATCTTTAAAAAAAATGTAAATTATAATTAGTTTGTGATGGGCGAGGGTGAGAGCAGATGGAAGCAGCTCAGCTGGGTTTACTCCTGCCACTTTCTTTCATGTTCCACACACCTACCTACACCTTTCTATTCTGACTCTAGCAATAGTATAGTATGAAGTAGGCTCTGGTAGTAGAGGGTCTTAAAAATAATGTTGATGGAGCTCAAAAGGGCATGAGGTGCTCGTTACCACCTTCTACAACACAACTTTCTCACAGAAGAAAAACCAAGCCTTTCTACCTGAGCAAGAAGGTCCTTTGTGGTTTGGCCCCCAGAAGCATGGGGAGAAAGGAAGAAAGAAGCCCTGCAGCAGGCAGTTCTGCCGGGTTTCCAGACCTGAGAGGGGCCAGGCAGAGACCAAGAGGATTCAGTGAACGCCAAGGAGCTGACATCAGTGGTTCTTACATTTCTGACTAAGTTCCTCACATAGGTGAATAGGTTCTGGTTAATAAAGTTCACTGTTGTGCGAAAGACATCACGGAGCAAGGATGGTGTGTGATCGGCCACCTTTTTGGCCAAGAGCATGGCCAAGATCAGCATGGTCTTCTCCTCCTCCATGTCCATAGGGTAAGTCTGCATGACCTGCTCCAGCGCAGCGGTGAGGGACTTCCTTCTGTCCTGCACGGGTGAAAACAGGGTCACACGGAACCCAGTTAGCTAATATTCTGCCCTCTGAGAGGAAAACAGTCCTCCAATGTTAAGTAGAAAGAAGCGTGCTTTCATTTCACAGGGAGGAACTTATTAAACAGCTGAAGAGGTTGGAGGAGAGAATGAGAAATGATTTAATTTTGAGAGACAATGGAAAGGGGAGACTGAGCTCACTCCCTACAGCTAGACACTCATTCACCAAATACATTTTTATGGAGCATGTGTGTTCACTTTAGATAATGCAGCCGAAGAACCCCAAGTCCTTCCCTGCCTCTAAAGCACTTAAAGTCAAGAATTCGTTCACTGCCCAAGATGTCTTAGACCTATCTCACTGGTGCGGACCTAGCTCCAGGGAAGGGGATGAAGGGGCCTAAGTGTGACAATCTCGCCTAGCCTACGTGGGAGAGGCACCCCACAGACTATTAGATCTGAAAGGACCTTCACGCTCATCAACTCAGATGCAAAGTTCAGTGAACACTGTGGGAGAGGTCCTGAGGCAGAACGTTACCTCGTCTATGACAGCTGCTGGAGAACTCCAGACAGGGAGAGATGCATGGAGTGGAGACAGACCTGCTCTCAGGTAGGAGGCTGACCTGGCCGACTCAAGCTTGGAGGATGAGTACATTTCTATGTAGTGAAAAGCGTTTGCATTTTCGGCTGGTAGTTAAAGGGTGGAACCCTTCTCTCCTCTGAACTCCTGTAGACATAGACTTGACAGCCTTGGGGCGGTTCTCTCTCCCACTACATTTCTTCAGGAGGGACAGAGTACCTTGTGGTGCCCGGCAAGGCTTAGAAGCTCTGTCAGTATCTGTGTATTGATTATAACCATGAAGTTAAGAGTAGCAGGCTAAATAAAATGTCATTTTTCTTGTGACTAGACATTCTCTTCTTAATTTTTATTCAACTCTCTGAAACTGAAGAAAGAATAAGTTATTTATGGAAGAGTCATATACATTTTGTTAATCTGTTTAGAGGCTTTTGTATCCAAAATCTCGACTCTGACTTAAGGTTCAAGTTTCTTAAATGTCAAGTAAGTTAATTCTTCTGAAAGACAACTAACCATGCTATGATTCTATTTCCAATACTTTTGTAAGCAGTCATGAATTCAGTCACCTCACTGGACACTGGTCTGTCTGAGAGGAGACAGAGGACAGACCTCGATGGTTTAATTAACAACTGAAAACTAAAAGACAACCTACCGAATGGGACAAGATATTTGCAAATGAGACATGCAATAAAGGATTAGTATTCAAAATATATAAAGAACTTATACAACCCTAAAAAACAAACAATCCAACTAAAAAATGGGCAGAAGACATGAACAGACATTTCTCCAAAGAAGACATCCAGATGAAAAGATGCTCATCATCACTCATCATGAGGGAAACGCAAATCAAAACCACAATGAGATATCACCTCACACCTGTCAGAATGGCTAAAATCAGCAACACAGGAAACAGATGTTGGTGAGGATGTAAAGAAAAAGGAACCCTTGTGCACTGTTGGTGGGAATGCAAACTGGTGCAGCCACTCTGGAAAACAGTACGGAGGTTCCTCAAAAAATTAAAAATAGAACTATCCTGTGACCCAGTAATTACACTGCTGGATATTTACCCAAAGAATGCAAAAACACTAATCGAAGGGATACATGCACCCTTATGTTTATGGCAGCATTATCTCCAGTAGCTAAACTACGGAAGCAGCCCAAGCATCCATCAACTGATGAATGGCTGTAGAAGACAAGTATATCTACAATGGAATATTACCCATAAAAAGAATGAATTCTTGTCATTTGCAACAACACGGGTGGAGGTACGAGTAGAGTGTTATCCTAAGTGAAATTACGTCAGTCAGAGAAAGATAAATACCATATGATTTTGCTCGTATGTAGAATTTAAGAAGCAAAACAAACAAAGGGGAAAAAAAGAGACAAACCAAAAAACAGACTCTTACCTACAGAGAAGAAACAGATGGTTACAAGAGGGGAGGCGGGTGGGGAGGTGGGTGAAATAGGTGATGGGGATTAAGACCACACTTATCTTGATGTGCACTGGGTAACACAGAGAACTACTGAATCACTATACTGTACACCTGACACTAATATAAGACTATGTTAACCACACTGGAATTAAAATTTAAGGCCTGACCACTGAAAAAAGCTCTCACACTTCCTCACTAACCCAGAAAAGGCAGTGGTGGATTTTCTCACTTACTTCTTCCGACAGGTTCACATTCATAAACTGCATTGCCAGGTTATTCATGAGTCCTGGGTGGATGCTGTGATCCATATCGTCCCCTATTTGGGCGAGCTGCCTGGCGATATCCTGGATGATTTCTTCTTGACCCTGAGAATCTAAATGTTGAGGCAGGGGCACAGAGACACAGCTGATTCAGACAATGGCCCTGTCTGACCCCTCCCACTCTACCGCATACCAGAAAAAAATGGGATTCTGCTATGGAAGAGAGCTGGCCCGTTTCCACAGCTCACCACAGTGGGCTTGCTGAACACGTGCTCTATTCCAGTAGAGCTGCAGTGTGAGACCTGGGACGTGCAGTTCAGGGCAGCAGGGGCGCAGTGCTGGGCCAGGAAAGGGACTAAGTGAGCAGAAGACTGAGAAGCAGGCCTCTCCCTGCACACAGAGTCAGTATTTGTCTGTGGAAAGGACAGTGATGCCAGGGCATCCATGACCAAGGGCAGCTGTGGCCTGAATCTGATGGCAACCTTCCTGGCTGCCAGTTCTCTACCCCATCAGGTAACAGGTGTCGGCCTAAGACATTGTTAGGGCAGAGGCTCTGCCACCAGCCTGAGTTAGAGCCGCACGCCTGCCAGAGCGCGTGGCTCCTTCTCTCTGTCCGAGATCAACACCCCCGCTCGCCCTGCCACCTGCCCTCTCTTTTCCTCCCTCAGCACTCACTACTACACCCTATATCTGTCTGTGCTCTTTGTCTGACTCCCTTGCCAGAAGGTAAGCTTCTTACTAGCTCTGATATTTAAATGTACTGTTTACTGTCAAATACGCAGCACTGAAAACACAGCACACGGGAGGGGCTCAGTAAACCACCGCACATATTAATGAATGAGTCAATGACCGGATCCTGTTGTACCTAGCTCCCAGTAAGTACTCCAGAGATGCCAGCTATTGCTGTTTCTCCCATTAAATCTTATATTTCTTCTGCGTTGGCACCGCCCTCTGGCTTCTTTTTGACCCAGGACAGAAATCTCAATCTCCGCAATGCTTGTAGCCATCCTCAAGCAGCCGTCACATCCTATCTCAGAGGGCAGACACACCTGTCTGTCCTACCGTCCCCGCGCCACCACCCGGGTGTGGGTTCTCCGTCAGCTCTCATCTGGATCATGACGGTGAGCTCCAGCCCCCTCTCACTGCCCTCCAGGTCCTTCCCCACTCTCCACAATATGCTGTGGCAAGAGACACATTGAGGTGCAAAAGACAGAGAGGCTCTGAGAGGGCTGGGGTATGCTGTGACCCTGGAGAGAGCGCCTCCTTAAATTCTGTGCCCTCAGCGTTTCACCTGCCCCCCTGTGGTCTTGACCATGACCCATGGAGTATGGATACGATGTCACTTCTCTACTCCTTCATGGGTTCACACCAGCTGCAATCAAGCCTCAAAACACCTCGGACCTTAACTTGCACTATCCCCTCCAAACACGCTAGCCAAACCCAACTATTCACAGTACCTTTAACAGGCCCCAGTCTTTCCACCTGCAAGTGTTTGCTTAAGCTGTTGCCATGCCCTCTTCCCGGTTTCCAAAGAGCCAAAATGTACCTCTTCCTCCACAGGCCTCTCAACTGCAGTCATAGCCATGAGGTCTTTCCTGACTCGGAGTACCCACCCTCTCCATAGCTCCCGCTCTACTTACTGCCTGACTGGCTTCTCTAAGCTTTCCCACTTTGTTCCAGCAAACGTCAGGAGTCCTGGCAAATTCAATCAGTATCCAACTGAATAAATGAACTCACCAATGAAACTGTGGTAAACAGAGCCTCTATTCTGCCTTTTGCTTCCAAATCTTGTTAGGTACTTAATCTACAGGCCAGTTTTCTTTCTTTCTTTCTTTCTTTTTTTTTTAAAGATTTTATTTATTTATTTGACAGAGAGAGAGATAGCCAGCAAGAGAGGGAACACAAGCAGGGGGAGTGGGAGAGGAAGAAGCAGGCTTCCAGCAGAGGAGCCTGACGTGGGGCTCGATCCCAGAACGCTGGGATCACGCCCTGAGCCAAAGGCAGACACTTAATGACTGAGTCACCCAGGCGCCCTATACAGTCCAGTTTTCTACCAGAGGTTAAGTGTACAGCCCCATAATCACTTTTGCAAATGCCATTTGAGTCAAGCCAGGCTTTGCAGTCTAAGGGCAAAGAATGGTTAGAAGAGCAAAGACAGCTCAAGGGGAAGCCTCTGGATGCAATTACCCCTGCAGCAGCTTCTGACAGCCAAGCCATTCCTGGCCCCCATCCCCTCCCTAAGCCTTCCCAGAGGGGACCAGTTGCTCTTACTCAAGTTTAGGGCCACCCAGAAGATGCGGTGGCTGGATTCGAAAGCACAGAAAGTCACTGGCACACCCTGCCTTGTGGGGGAGCTCCGGCCATCCACCCAAATTAAGATAGAGCTGGAGGTCCAAAGGCTGGCTCAGCTGTTGGTCTCCCCCACGGCCACCAGAGGGCAGGGCACTCTCCTATGCCAGGAGATACCTGGGTGGCAAGAGGATTTGACTCCTCTCTGCTAGGTCAGGAGGCCTGGGTCCAGGTCTTCAGAGTTGCCTCAGGCTTTTAGGGCAGTGATTCTAACCAGGGCATACACGTCATAAACACCTGGGAGTCTTCCACCCTAGAACATGCTGCTTCAGACAGCTGGAGTTGGGTGCAAGGACTGTGCATTTGAAAATGTTCCTCATGGAATTCCAACGAGCCCAGAATCTAGGAGAGGCTGATGTTCAACATGCTTCCCAGCCCTGCTCCCTCAGCCTTCAGCTCAGGATGGCCTGCTTCTGTGGAGGCTGCACCAAGGGCACAGAGGAGAAAACAGTGAAGTTATAGCAGGTAGCACAGGGATGAGCGTGAGGAGAGGTGAAGCATGGGAACCGTGACATGCTGGGAGCACAACGGGGAGACAACAGAGCCCAGGTCGAGAAGAGAGGACTGGCCCCAAATCCTGGCTCGACTGTGCCCCACTGCTCTTTGATTTGGGGTTCATCATTTACCTGTCTCTGGGCCTGGTTCCTCATTTGGAAATTAGGTTCAGAATACTTCAATGCCCTAGGTGTGTTGTAGATAATCCCACCACGATACATATGAAAGTGTAAGACACTATACAGATTCAAAGAGTCATCATCAAGAAACTGAATGGACTGCAACTAATTAGACACTCAGTCAGGCCTGCTCTACTGGGGCCATCAGGTACAGACCAAACCATCATATGACACAAACATCTATGATGGACTGAAACTAGGGAGGTGGACACTGAGCCCAAAGCTCCCTTCCAGCACTTAGATTCCCTAAACATTCCTGGAGACAGCAAAGCCCAGATCTGGGGCAGACAAGGCTGTGCCAGATGCCTACCTCTCTCCCCACTTTCCAGGAAGTAGCTGCACCGGTTGCCGTCTGTCTGCAGCCCATCGTCGTAGTCCTCCTGGAGGTAAGCTGGCATGGACACCTCGTGGCCCAACACCTCCAACTCTTTGTGGAAATTAGAGTTGGAGCAGTTTTGGAGGAAGCCAAACACCAGCAAGTTTGTGATGTGCTCATCCTGGAGGCCTGGACCATTGCTGACCTAAGATAAAAAGGGAGTTAGGGAGACATGTGGGAACCCGGTCCAGGGCCATAGGCCCTGCCTGCAACTGAGCCTGGCGGAAAGGCTCTGGGGACAGCTGGGCCTAAAACATCTTACTGGCCCAAAATGTCTGAATGACCCTGTGGGTACAAGAGGACCCAGTGGGCAGAGACCAAGTCTGCAGTGCCCCCTGTAGGTGCCAAAGAATGAGCTCCAGTTCTGCAGAAAGTGGCTCATCTACCATTTGCATGACATCCTGAAAACACTGAGCTGGGGTGAGCCTGCTTTCAGAGAAGGAAGTTCCAAAGGCTGTTTTAAAGAAGTCAGCAAATATCATCATTTAGATGCCATCCTTACACCTACATGCTTTTGCTAACTCCCGGGTATCTTTTAGCAACTTCAGCCCACCCTACCAGCTAAGCATCCAGCGGTAAGAAGCTCTTTTTCATAACCTCCTTTGTGGGCTAAGATGGTATTGTGCGTGGGGCTAATTTTCCATAAACCCTGGGCAGTATCAACCACACATAATGCCTCCCTCTGGGCAGGCTTGGTTTGCTTCAGGAGGATATGCCCCTTAATCACAACCCAGACGGAAGAGGACGGTTCCCGCTCTAACACAAGGGGCTGGCAAGCTCTGCCTGCCAACCCCCATGAGCCAAGCACCACTTGCCGCAGGAGCTCAGCTGAGCATCTGGGAGCCAGCAAGGACGTTTCTGGGGTATTGACTGCACCTGGGACAGTGTTCTTGGCAAACAAAGGTGAGTGCTTGTACGACCGGCAGCCGGCTGCGCTCAGAGCAAACAAAGACCTAGGATGAAAGAGGGAATCACCCAGAAAGCTAGGGATACTAAGATCTCCCGGGTAAATGTAAAACGCACATACTTGGCTGTAGGAGAAGCTCAGAAGAAGATGAAGGTGATGGTAATATTTATTTCTGTCTTCTAAGTCCTTAATATTTTTCATTAAAAAAATTCAGAAAACTTTTAGGACAATTTTTAGAGGGCAGATTGTTTTAAATAAATGAAATGCATAAAACAAGGTGCTTATGTATTGTAATGCAGCCTTTCCCTCTACTATAGCAAATCCTTACAATGCCGGCACGGTGAGGCCGGGCGATACAAGACAGCTTAGAAACTCAAGAGCATCCTTCATTTCTACCTGAAGGAGATGTTCTGGCGAGGAGAGAAGAAAGGAGGGCCAGGGCAGGGCTGTGGGCTGAGTTACCACACACTCAAACGTACGGTACCAGCTGGTTAGAAAACAGGTGGACAGACATCGTTAGATGCACAGGTCAAGAACAGTCCAGAGTAAAACACGTATCAGAAAGTGGGCTCAGAGCTGACAGTATTTAATTCCAAGAACAAATAGAGTTTGTGAAAAACCAAATATGAAACTGTGAGTTTTTTTTAAAAAAAAGATTTGAGAGAGAGAGAGAATGAGTGGGAGAGGCAGAGGGAGAGGGAGAGAGAATCTCAAGCAGACTCCGCACTGAGCACGGGGCCCAACGTGGGGCTGGCTCTCACCACCTGAGCTGAGCTGGACGCTCTATTTACTCAGCCACCCAGATGCCCCCCTGTGACTCTTTCTGATCTTCTAGTGATAAAGTTGAAATGGATGCTTCAGAAGATATAAGATTTGATAGCTATTTATCCTTTTAAATCACAGGAAAAAGTATGTTAAGAGAAATGATCAAAGGGCACCTGGGCGGCTCAGTCAGTTAAGTGTCTGCCTTCGGCTCAGCCCTGCATCAGGCTCCCTGCTCAGCGGGGAGTCTGCTTCTCCCTCTCCCTCTGCCTGCCCTACTCCCACTTGTGCTCTGTTTCTTTCTGTCAAATAATAATAATAAAAAAGAATGCTAAAATGTGGATAAACAGTACCATAACAGCAAAAAACAAAACAAAACAACAAACCCAAACCAAAAATCAAACACAAGACATGATGCTACATGCAATAAGTCAGACACACAGTAGGACAAATACTGCCTGACTCCACTTCTCTGAGGGATGGCTAGTAGTCAGATTCATAGAGACGGAGAGTGGAGAGGGGACTGCAGAGATGGGGACAGGAGGATGGGAGTTAGTATTTAAAGGGGACAGAGTTTCAGTTAAACAGCTGAAAAGTTCTGGAGGTGGACGGTGGTGATGGTGTCACCACAACGTGAATGTGCTTAATGCCAGTGAATTGTGTTCTTAAAAAAAGGTTAAAATGGTAAATTTTATGCTATGTGTTCTATCACAATTTTTTAAAAACTGGAAAAACCTCAAAGGAAAAAAGTCAGAAAAATCTACAACAGGATGAAAACTGTGATGGGGGCCAAACTCTGAAATGTAGGAGGAAATTGCTCAGTGTTTCACTGTGAAGCCCAGCTTCACGGGATCCTGAGCAACTTCTGTCTTTTTCTCACCTTGAAGCTGGAAAAGAGAAAACGCTAAGAGTAATTCTGTCCCCCTTCCTCCACTGGAGAGTTTTCAGGAGAATGGACAAGGTGGACAAAAGCACTCGTGGAAGTTCAAGTGCCAAACAGCGTGACATGCAACGCTGCTCGTAATGCAGACATCTCAACGATACAGGAAAGGACACAACAGTGGCAAGTTAAAGGACAAGAATGGGGACGCCCGGCTGGCTCTGTAGGTGGAACACGCAGCTCTCGACCTTGGCATCCTGAGTTCGAGCCCCACTGGGGCGCTGGGTTTACTTAAAGAAATAAATAGGGACGCCAGGGTGGCTTGGTCGGTTAAGTGTCTGGCTCTTGATCTCAGCTCAGGTCTTCATCTCAGGGCCATGAGTTCAAGCCCTGTGGAGACTACTTAAAAAAAATTAAATAAACAAAGAAGATAAACCACAGTACAGCAGTAGACCTGCCCTACAAGAAAAACTAAGGGAAATCTTAACACATACATACATACACTTATAAGACAAGAATGGGCAGGTTTAAATGGCACCGAATGGAAGAGAATTTTGAATACTGAGAACAGACCTTTATCAGGACAAAGGCACTGCTGCAATCTCTTGGCCAGGCAGCTACCGTCTCCGCTGAGCCTACCGTGTCTCAGGCCCTCCGGCTACCAAGCTGAAACACCATGCTGTTTCCACCCTGTAGGAGGGTACTCAACCACACCTTGAGAACCTGACAGGTGTCAGGTGTTGCTATGCTTAGGGATTTAGAAACGGTGGGCCACCAAGTTCACTAACCAGCAAATCCTTAGATTTTTTGCAGATACCTCCCACAATGGCTGGTGAGCACAAAAGGCTGATGCACAGTGTGGACACAGAGGAGCCCCTGGGGCTGGGGGCCCTACAGAAGTTGGCAAGGAAGGGAAGCAGAAAGACTATACAGTAAGTAGATGAATAAAAGAGCTTTTGACTGGAGATGCCATGATTTTCTCTTCCAGCTAGTTAAATGATGAGTACAGAGAAGGCAATTTAGGTATCAGCCTGCTGAAGCCAGGGGATGGCCTACATGACCTCAGGGAGATTGCTTCCAAGAATGCTGAGAAATCATTTTACTTAGAGCTTCTAAGTGGTCCTGAATCAGAAAGTTGCCTTGTCCTTTCCGGTGAGTGGTCAGGCATAAGGGAGAGGGAAGAGGACGAGGGGACAAGACAGGTCTTTGCTGTCTTGTCTTTACTGCACTCCAGTGACTTGTGAACGTGAGGCTCCTGTCTGCAGCACCGTCAAAGACGCCGTCAGCGGGGTCCGCACTGACAGCACACACGTGAAGAACAAACTGGCTGCAGTCATGTTCGCCCCCCTCCCATTCCTCCAGGAGAAGCCCAAGGGCTGACCTTACAATCCATGGCACAGGTGGCCTGGCAGGGCTCCGATTTGCTTCCGGCTTTGTGGGTGTCCCAAGTCAGCAGCCTGGAAGAGGACACACATACACACAGGATAGGCAGCTGTTCCCTGCAGGGACACCCCCTCTGGGACCCTCAGGAGAGAATTAAGGGAGCCATCCTGGGACCTGGCTCTAAGGCGCTCTCCAGCCACAGCAGCCAAGCTCACACCTCGCCCATCCCAATCACACTCATCCAGGCTGCTCCTTTCTCAGCATGGAGCCTGGGCAGCAACCGGGTGACCAGACTCTGGAGCTTTCCTTATCATAGAAACTTGCCAAGGCACTGAGAGGTCCCCAGGGTCAGTCCTCCAACCTCAGAGTTCAGCTCTCCCACCCAGAGCCCACTGACTACAAGACCTCATTGATCAGGCAAATAGGGCAGTCTAGTTCATGAATTCTTTTTAAGCAAATACTTATATTAGCGCATTTCCTACAAGAATAAGGTTAGCCAGGGCACCTGGGTGGCACACTTGGTAAAGCGTCTGACTCTTGGTTTCAGCTCAGGTTGTGTTCTCAGGGTCATGAGACGGAGCCCCAAGTTGGCTCTGGCTCAGTGCCAAGTCGGCTTGGGTTTCCCTCTGCCCCTCCCTCCACTCCACCGTGCAAGCTCTCAAATAAATAAATAAATAAATAAAATCTTGGGAAAAATGAAGTATACGTGGAAGTTTTCAGGGACTCTCTTGTTATTACCATGACCACTAATACGACTACTACACAAGCCTTCCTTCAGCGTATAACCATCCTCAGAACATTCACATTATCTCTTTTATCCACACAACTATGCTGAGAAGTCGGTAGTATACCGTGTTGATCCTGACTTAAGGGAATGAGAGAATAAAGTTTGGGGAGTAAGAGACAGCCAGGCAGACCAGTTCTCCCCACAGGCCACATGGTTTCAATGGCATTCATACAGAAAAAGCTCTTGTAAAATGTATATAAAGAAAAAGAAGCTTTGAAAATAAAATATTTTCTTAGCATTCGGTGGCCAAGAAAGACAGAAGGAAAGAAAATGTATATTTGACAATTACACAAAAGATTAGAGCTCCTGTATGGCACATATTTCAAACTAAATAACTCATCATAAACAGCTGACCAGACAAAAGGCAACTGGGGACTGAGTTCAAAAAGATTACACTCATGAAGTGGGATAGACACAACATGAAAAGGGCGAGACCTACAGAACAGCCTCGATATAATAATGTATTTGCTTGTGTGTGTGTTTACACACAATATCAGGTAGAACCAAATGAAATGGTCATTTTATAGGGTAAACAACAATGAAATCTGGCAACTTTATCTTGGTTCTTCAATGTAGAGGAGATAAAAAAACAAGAATAGACAACCAACTCCTCTGTAGGAAGGGTGAGGCTCCCATATGCAAGTGAAAAGGAGGCCAAGACCAGCACTGGTGGAAGACATGCTTTCCGACGCCAGGGAGCCATGCACATTTGTGGGACACAATTATTCTCAGATCTGCCCATCTCCCAGTCTCAGGTGCTCCTGTTGGCCTTTGGGGGTCATGCAAAGCTAGAGGCTACCCCCCAACCCTCACACTGGGTATCTGGAAGAGCCCACCCCTACGGCTGGGTATGGTGGTCAAGAGCAAAGGACTCACGTGTATTTGGACAGGGAATCAACAAGGACGTTGCATTGTGGGCCATCTACAGGCCCTCCATAGGGCAAGAGGCAAGAGCTGGAGCCATTAACCAGATCAGGACAAAGAATGAAACAGAACATGTCCCTCAGGAAAAAGGCCAAACCATGTCCACAAGTCACTGCCAATGTAAAGGTGCAGTGAATGAACACTGGCCTTCACCTCCTTCTCTCAAGAAATAATTCACCTATGGGGCTCCTGGGTGGCTTGATTGGTTCGGTGCCCAACTCGCAGCTTCCGCTCACGTCACGGCCTCAGGGTGGTGAGATGGAGCCCCTGCTGCCAGCTCCGGGCTCAGCAGGGAGTCGGCTTGAAGGTTCTCTCCCTCTGCCCCTCCCACCACTATGCCCACGCCTGCCCGCTCCCGCTCTCTCTAAAGTAAATAAAGAAATCTTTTTTAAAGGAAAGAATTCACATAAACATTTAATTGATTTCCTCCAGACTTTGACACTGTGAAAATAAAAGGAAACACTGCTGAGAGTGGAGTCATGGCCAGCAGACGCGCTCTCAAGCCTCGACTGCTCACGAATTTTACACCCAACAGGAAGAAACAGACCTACTAGTCTGATGTTACCCTCCTTGCCTTTCACCCCAGCAACAATCCAGCCGATTGACTGGTACCAGTCAGCCAATGAGAGGCCACTATACTTACTCCAATGGGCTTTTTGCTTTTTAACAGCCCTCCCAGCTTCCCCCCTTCCTCTGGAAAGGAGCAGTCCTCTCCTTTGTTTTGTGAGCTTAGATGGTTTTGCCATAACTTGCTTGTCCTGAAGTACAGTTCTCTGCTATTCCGGGATGAACCCACTGCTGCTGGTAAAGTCAGTGGCAGTTTTATTCCCAAGGTTACCATTATTTGGTGATCGAAGTGGGGCTCACAGATGACCCCAACAGCTGTAAGGCTGGGCAGCGAACATGTGCTGGGACCATGGGGCCAGTCATGCTCACTGCTTTCTCACTGACCTTGAAGTTTGAGGGTAAGTTTTCTTCTGGATTTCGAATTCTGTGCTCGATGCTTGAGCTTTCCAGGCTTTATATGGGACCTGTTTTAAGGACTTATCCTTTCTGAGAGTACTTGTCTGGCCTTTGGTCTGACTCCTTTTTTAGGAACCGACTGTTCTGCTGGAACTGTGCTGGCCTTCAGTCTACTCCTTTGGGACCAGGCTATTCCTGTTGAAACTTTGCTGTTTAGGAACTTTTCTTTTTGCTCTAGGAAAACAAACAAAAAACACCTAAGAAATGGGATCCCAGTCATACAAATGCCCCCCCCCTTCTCATGTACATTTCTAACTAAATGGACTTAACTAAAAATAATTTAGAATGTCAGTGGCCATTATGAGGCACTTTTTCTCCCCAAACTTGTTTTACTCTAAATTAGAAAGCTGTGGCCCCTAAAAAAGGGGAAAAAACTGAATGGGATGTCTATTTTAATCAGTACCTTGAGGCTCCCAAATGTCAGGATTCTAGGTTTGCCTCTGCAAAATACTACTTTGAAATTAACTGAGGCAAACAGCTGAAAGAAGTCAAAATTGCTTCTGAAGCCTCCCACCCATCCCCATCCTCTCCCTTGTTTCCAGACGGGAGGCAGCTACCTGTGCTCAGGCCCCAGCTCCAGTGCAATTTTCCTCTATTCTTTCTGCCAAACTTCACTTTTCCTCCAAACCTCTCCCCACTGTCTCCTCTCTTCAACCTATTCAACCTTGCCCCTTTAAAGTTTAGTCTTCTGAGGATCTCAATAAACCCCAAGTTTCTTATGTTTCTTGGACTAAGGCCAAACTGCCAGCCATAGTTATCAGTTTCCTAAAGTAACTGAAGGTCCTATAGGTTGCTAAAGAATTTAACATATTCAACCTTATCAACCTGGTTTCTCAGATTTTTATTAATTAGTCCACATGCTCCTTGGTGAGGGCCAGGCCAAACATTGGATGAAACTAGCCCAATGGGAACATCCCGAAGGGGATTTAGATCACCAAACCCCTCACTTTTGGCAAGGTGCTAGAACAAATTGGGAAATGTTCAAGAGCAATTACAGTAGCTTTTCCTAAGCCTGCTGATAGGAGTAAAGTTCAGGTTTGCGCACAAAGCCTGATGAACCTGTTCATGACTATTACAGTCAAGTCCAAAATGGGTTGTTTTTTTTAAGATTTAATTATTTGACGGGGGGGGCAGCAGGGAGAGGGAGCAGCAGGCTCCCCACTGTGCAGGGACCCCAATGTGGGGCTCGATCAGAACCCTGGGATCAGAACCTGAGCCAAAGGCAGACTCCTAACCAACTGAGCCATCCAGACGCCCTCCAGAATGTTTTTAAAGAAAGTTCTGGTCTTTAGATGTGAATCCATCTGGGTAGCATTTAATTCTGTTAATGGGCTAGTTTTTCTCCTTTAGCTAAAAAGGACCAGGATGGAATGGGAAATTGTGTCCACTCCAGATTTAACTTGCCAGAGCAGCTGGCTCGCATCCAAGTAAGTAACCTAAAAGAAAGACCGCTAAGATTCTTAATTTTCAACTTTGGCAAATGAAGGCTCCTAACAAAGCAAAAACCTCCTAGTTTCTGCTATTATTGCAAAGAGCCAGGATACAGGAAAAAAGATTGTTACAAACTTAAGCACTTCAGGAGCCTTTAACCCCACAGCCAGCCTTTCCGGGATCCCACTTCCCAATGATGAGGCTCCAAGGAACTACAGGGGCTTTTCCCAATCCTCACTCTCAACTGGCTTGGAGAAACCACTCTCCAGATCAGGATTAATCTCTTTGTCCGTACTGACATCACAGCTATACTCTTTGTCCGTACTGACATCACAGCTGAGAGTACTAAAGGCTATAACGTAGCCTCCACTGCCGAGTACTAAAACAGCTCAAATAGTAGGGGTCTCAAAAACCTCAACACGTTCCTGTCTCTGAACCTATTCCCTTTGTGTAGACCCTTTCAGAGATATATACATTTTCTCCTTCGTTCTTCCACCGCTATGCATTTGCTGGGCTGAGATTTTTTTAGAAAAGTATCAGGCTGGAATTTCTTTCTCCCCAAAGGGGTAAATAATTCTAGAATTTGTTGGTAGTAACCAAAACAGCCAACCAGAAAAATCAGATGAGCTTTTGACATCTTTATGTGTTCCTTCCTGATGGCGCTATAGCCGAGTCTGGAGGCACTGATTATTTACTCTGACTGGCTCAGTTACTTCTCTCTTTATGGGCAAAACCTTCAACCGATGATAACTGGCAGAATCCACAGTGCACCTCCCATTGGGATTCAAAGAAATCTCTCAAAACCTCTCCTCAGCGTTAATCAACACCGTATAAACAAAGCACTTCACCCAAGCACTTCAAGGCATTAAGCCCTAACAGAAGGTTACAAGGCTCAGGCCTCATTACTTCCTACACTAGTCCCTGGAATGCTCCTGTTTTACCTGTAAGAAAACCCAGTGGCCAAGAATGGACCTCTGAGCAACAAATAACACTGCTATCCCAGGGCACCCTGCTGTCCCTAACTCCCATATGCTACTGAGATTCACTTCCACTGAAAGCAGATTCTTTTCACTGGAATTCATCTATATAGGGCATTCTTTTTTTTTTTTTTTTAAGATTTTATTTATTTATTTGACAGAGAGAGAGGCAGTGAGAGAGGGAAGACAACAAGCAGGGGGAGTGTGAGAGGGAGAAACAGGCCTCCCGCTGAGCAGGGAGCCTGATGCGGGGCTCGATCCCAGAACGCTGGGATCATGACCTGAGCCTGACCTGAGCCGCAGGCGGACGCTTAACGACTTAGCCACCCAGGCACCACTCTATAGGGCATTCTTAGTATTCCTGTTGATAAAGAGGAAAATGGTAAATGCCATGCTGGGTATGCTACTGCATGCAAGTCCTTCTGTGGACAATGAGCAGCACTTTCACCCCTGGCTGTGTCAGCCCAACGGGCAGCTACACGCCCTCACTCAAGCCGGTTCCTTAGCAAAGGGCAAAACGGCAAACATTTATACCGATAGTCCATATGCCTTTGGTGAGCTCATGACTTTGGAATAGTATGAAAACAAGGAGGTATCCTTGCCTCCAATGGGGATACAATTTTAAAAGGCTCCTATGTCCTTAATTTACCAGATGCCATACTTTTACTGGCTGCTCTGGCTGTTAAGTTTCATGGGCATTCCAGACTCAATTCCCTAGAATTCAAAGGCAACGACCTTGCTGACAGTTTCACAAAAAAACAAAACCAAAAACCACACTTTCAAGGGAACCAGTAGCCAAACCTCTGTCATGTTCCAAAGGGATGTTCTCACCAATGATAATTTGGAAAAACTGACCAGAGAGACCCAATTGACCCGAGAGGAAAAAACAATATTAGAAATGTAATAATTGTTCAATGGTTTGATAAAAAGAGAACTCTGGTTTGGACCAAGTAACAATCCAGCCCTACCAGAAATTCTAAAGTTTTTGCTATTTACCACTGTACATGCATTAAACAGTTGATCTACTGACAAACTGACAGCATTCATGAACGAGTACCAGTGGGGAAATACTAATAAGGCCACAAAAACTGTCCACCTCACTTGTCCACCCATCCAAAGTACAATCCAGAGAAAGCTATTCAGATAAATGGATTTTATATAGTTTCCCCATCTCATGGATGTTGGGGATAAATGTTTTAGTCATGGCTTGTGTTTTCCCACTGACCAAAGCTTTCCCTTTTACACTGGCAAATGCTTCTCCTGTGGCTAAAATTCTGTTAGAAAAAGATTATCCCCAGGGCGCCTGGGTGGTGCAGTCAGTTAAGCATCCAATTCTTGGATTCTGCTCAGGTCATGATCTCAAGGTCTTGGCACTGAGCCCCGCATCAGGCTCCACACTCAGCATGGAGTCTGCTTGAGATTCTCTCCCTCTGCCCCTCCCTCTGCTTGTGCTTTCTCTCTCAAATAAACAAATCAAAGAAATCTTTAAAAAAAAAAAAAGAAGAAGAAGAAAAGATTATCCCTATCTGAGGACCCTCTCAAACTTCAAAGTGAAGAGGAAACCCATTTTACTAACCAGGGACTTCGACAAGTCTGTGCTGTTTAATTGGTTCTATACTTTCATTGTCCATACCTCCTCTACTCCTCAGCGTTAGTCAAATACACTAACAGCAGTATTAGGACTCAGCTGGCAAAATGTGTGGAGACCCTCCAAATACGGTAGCTGCAAGCACCGCCACCAGTCCTTCCAAATCCCAGATCTGCCTTATGGGAAAGCATAGTCTGTCACCCTTTGAGATCCTCATAGGACATCCAACGTACTTGGCCCCTGCCTCCTCTGACCCTTGATAAAAGGAGAACTACTTCAAAATTGTAAAGGTCTAATTGCTTCTATTAAAAATAACCATGCTTTGGTAGCTCAGTCTTCTCACAGTGCGCTCCCAGGAGATGACAACCTTGAGCATCACGTCTTGCAACATGGAGATTTCATCTATCGGAAAAGACACCTCCAGAAAGACTCGACCTTGTCAGAGACTGCTAACCAACTCTTAAGCCATCAAACTCCAGGGAAAAGACTCTTGGATTCACACAACACCTCTAAAGAAAGCACCAGACCCTGGCTAGACCTGCACACCCCCTGCTGACCTGGAAGGAAAGGTCTGGAATTGAAGCAGGCACCACCAGGTGAGACAGCTTTCTAAGAGGTCTGGAGCAGGCCTGTACGCCTTTTTCTCACTACTGCTTCTCTCTTCTTCGTGGAAACATGATGTCCTTACCTGCAAAAGGGGGAAACCTCTTCCTTTGATTATGGCCTTTTGGAAACAACCTCATCATGATTCTGGGACTCATTCTCACTTGCCTTTTCTGAAGGGTTAAGGAGATTCAGAAGTCACAAAAGCCTTCTTTCATCTAAACTATTAACTGACTCTGGATTCTTATCCAAATTAATGATCTCTGAATTTGCAACTTCACAGGCTTTATTATCAATAAAACATCTGGTTCCATACGGCTCTTTTGAGATAGAACAATACTGATTTAAAACCTTGCTTAAGTTTTGCTGTTCTGCAAAAAGTCCAAGAGCTATGGCTGCATTTTTCCACTTGCACTGAACCTGATGTGCTCAGTTATGTCTTTCAGCTTGCTCTTGCTGTATCCAGTATTGTCCTTTCCTGGACCCTTTACATAAAGCAGAGACTTCCAGGAGGCGTGCTTTTGTAGGGAGAACATTTCTCCCTCAAACCAGAATTAAGTGCCAATAAATATTTCAGCTGGCTGCTTTCAGAGTTAGAGTCCTGGCTTAGAACCATCATGTAATTTGGAATTCATGTTACTTCTTTAAGCAGAAATCAAAACTGAATTATTTTAAGCTTTGTATTTTGTTGTCTGTCAAACTTTCTAAAAACTATGTACCCAATAACACGGTGCTTCAGGATGACCTCCAATGCTTACATTTTGATAAATATAGACTATAGGTGGGAAGTGCCAGGGAGTTCTCTCTTCTAACCCTCCTTGTTATCCAGTGTGGCCTTAAGTGGTTTTCAACTGCTTTGTACTCCCCCCCAAGTAGGACACGACAAGCAAGGAAGGTCCTTCTTGGCACTGAGGAACAAAACCACTACATATGGAAAACCTGACTTTTGATCGGCAATGCTTTCAAAACAGATCTTGATCAAAAGGGAGAAATGTGAAAATTAATAAAAAGAAGCCTTGGTTAAAATGGAGTCGGGAAGCCAGCAGGGGGCGCTCCCACACCCCTGCCAGTAGATACTGAACTACCACCGCAGAAGGAAGGTAGGCCTCCCCCCACAGCCCCGCCCATGAGAGCGGGTCACAGCTCAGCCAATGAAAGTCACTATACTTCAAACTCCCAGTTACACCCAATGAAATTTTGTTTCTAACAGCCCTCCCAGCTTCTCCCAAAGCTCCATAAAAGAGTGTTCCTCTCCTCTGTTCTAGGGACTTGCCTATGGCTTTGGTATGGCTAGCTTGTCCCAAATTGCAATTCTTTCTTTGCTATTGCTGAATAAACCTATTTTTGCCGGTAAATATAACTGGCAGTCTTATTTTTAAGGTTAACAATATACACATCCACATCCTCAGGTAGACTGTCGCCTTCTTTTGAATTGTGATTATATTTCCCCTTCAATAGGTATTTTTCAAAAAACGTTTTATTTTGCAGAGGTTTGTTCTCAACCAGGAACGACTTCACCCCCCCAAGGAACATGTGGCAGTGTCTGGAGACATTTCTGGTTGTCTGGGGGAGTGCGCTGCTGGCATCCAGCGGCACGCTGCTCAGCGTTGTCCAGAGCAACAGGGCAGGCCCCAGAACAAAGAATTCTCTAGCCCAAAGTATCAACAGTGCTGAGGCTGAAAACCCTGTTCTACTGTACAATTAATGAGATACAATCAATGCCTTATTGGACATTTATAGTTTCCATTTTTTCACCATAAAAACTGGACTATGATGAATACCCTGGTGTGGTGTTTTCCTACTAAGTTCAGAATCAAAGGAGATAATAGGCGTGAAAATTCAGCGTACACCCAGGCCTCACGGTGGTCAGAGACAACAGGGACTGTAGCTCAGGTGGGCTGTGCCCAGGTCACACAGGCCTTCGGGTCACTGCCACAGTACCCCATGGACATGTGGCCCAATGGAGGTCTTTAGGAAAGGGGGCTGCACTCCCACGCCTGGCTGAGCAGGGCCTCAGGGGAGGCATAAACCTTCAGGGCAGAGTATCTGCCTGCATCTGGTTTACCTCTGGCTTCACTGCTTTGTTACTCAAGAAGAAGAAACTCAATGAGTCAACTGTCAGCTGTGAGCAGGACCAGGCGTCCAGGAGTGAAGACCCACTGAAAACCTCAAAGGCTCCGTGTCAACAATGGCTCCATCCCTGAACCCCAATTCCTTAGAAAAGCTGCCAGCAAGAAGGAAAATCCATGCAGCCAAGAACTGATGTCCTCTCCTTTCTGAGATTGAGTGGGAAAATGACGAGATAGATGGGAACGGGAAACAGTAAGCCACTGGCTTCCCTCTGGACAAGGCTTTCCAGTTACCTAGCATGTTCACAGCCAGGATTTCACCAGTCCCGAGACACACCTGTGATGGACACAGCCTGGGACTTGAGATTCTGCATGGCTGGTCTCTAGGAGACCCTTACTCCCCCACCATTATGAGTCTAGGATTCTGAAGTGCAGGAAAGGCAAATATTATTACTCATACAAGACCCCAGTAGCCACCATGTACTGACAACATCTGAACACACCAGCCACAGTGCCAGGCTCACCTCTGCTTGTGGCTTCTATTCTTCATGACATCCCTGTAAACAAAAGAAGGCACTTCCACCCCAATTTTCTGAGTCAAGGATGAGACCGGAGGCTGCCCAGTGAGGGTAGGGAACACCTCAACACCTGCAGAGTTGCCCAAGCTGGGGGGGTGGGGCAAGTTGGTGCCCACCTCTGGGCCTGTTTTCCACGAGTAACATAAGCAGACAGTGGATATCTGGTATGTGTCTACTCAGACTCCAGTCCCCTTTCCTGAGGCCTGAGACCCCCATCCTGGATGCCAAATGTCCCTGTATTAACCGAAAACCCCAAAGTTCACCAAAAAACAGCCCAACACCATCCCATAAAGTCAGTCAATTTGGGCAGCTTGGGCCAAAATGAGGCAGGAGCAAATATACACAAGTGCCCAGAAGGACAAAGGTTTTATGAGGACAAAACCTTGGCAGGGCAGGCCTCTCCTTCCCGACATAGATTCACCTATGTCCCCCCCCACCATACTCACCTCCTAACCAACCACCAAGCAGACCTCACAGTCACTCAACGTTGCACAGGGGGGCATGCTGCGGTTATGCTGGGAGAACCCAACTCTGCGTGACCCCAGCCCATCAACTTGACCAGCTGTGTGACTGTGAGTATGGCTGTCATCAATCAACAACCCAGACTGAACTCATTCAACGTGCAGGCATGGTGCATGCAGCTGGAAGAACAATGGTAAAAATGACCCATGGTGGGGGGGGGCCTGCTTCTCCCTCTCCACCACCTGTGCTTTCTCGCGTGCTCACTCTCTCAAATTAATAAAATCTTAAAAAAAAAAAAAGACCCATAGGAAAAGATATCTCTTTATATACAGTTGACCCTTGAAAACAGGGGCTTAAACTTCATAGGTCCACTTATACACAGATTTTTTTACAGTATAGTACTGTAAATGTATTTTCCTTATGATTTTCTCAATAACATTTCCCTTTCTCTAGCTTGATTTTTTTTAAAGATTTTATTTATTCATTTGAGAGAGACAGAGACAGAACGCAGCAGAGGGAGAAGCAGACTCCCTGCTGAGCCAGGAGCCAGACGTGGGGCTCAATTCCAGGACCTGGAGATCGTGACCTAAGCCAAAGGCAGATGCTTAACCACCTGAGCCACCCAGTCGCCCCTCTCTAGCTTACTTTATTTTAAGAATACAGCCTATAATACATACAACATACAAGATATGTTAATTGACCGTTTGTGTTATCAGTAAGGCCTCTTGTCAACAGTAGGCTGTTAGCAGTTAAGTTACTGAGGAGTCAAAAGTCCTATGTAGATTTCTGACCGTGGGGCTGGAAGTGGGGGAGTCAGGACCTCTACCCCTATGTTGTTCAAAGGTCAACTGTGTGAAATGTTCACCTTAAAAAAAAATTAAACCGTTAAGGCAAAACTATAGGCAAGTCCTCGGCAAGGAGAACACTTGGAGAGGAAAGGCGGAAGCCTGGAGGGCAGTTACAAACAAAAAGTCCACAGGAGTAAACTGGGGGCTCCAAGTATAGTGGCTTCTCACTGGCTGAGCTAGGACAGTCTCTCATTGACTGGGCTCGTTTGTCCTCTCATCCGTCCTCCTGCTGGGGCAGCAGCCTGGGGGGCTTGCAAGGTACCCTCTCTTCCTATTAGGTCTGCACGTAAGGGGGGACAAAAGCGCCCCTTGCTGGCCTCCTGACTCCATGTTAGTGAGGTTTTCCTTTATTTTTCACTCTGTGTATCTTATATATCTGATAACATAAAGTTAATTAACACATACTTTGCATGTTATATGTATGATATGTTGTATTCCTTTAATAAAGTAAGCAAGGTGGGGCCTGGGTGGCTTAGTCGGTTAAGCGTCCAAACTCGATTTCAGCTCAGGTCATGATATCAGGGTTGAGAGGTTGAGATCGAGACCCACATCGGGCTCTGTGCTGAGCATGGAGTCCGCCTGAGATTCTCTCTCTCCTCTCCCTCTGCCCCTCACCCTGCTCTCAATCTCTTATTTTAAAATAAACCTTTTAAAAAATTTAAAAATTAAAGCTAGGAAAAAAGAAAATGTCATTAAGAAAATCATCAGGAAGATACACTTAAAAGTACTGCACTGTACTTACCAATGCCTAAGTTTATATATGGAGAAAAATCTGCACATAAGTGGACCTGCACAATTCAAACCCGTGTTGTTCAGAGGTCAGCTGTATATCTACGAAAATACACTTTTATGTTTTCCCCATAAAATACAAAAATCTATAAAAATATAGATATTTTTATGTTTTCCCCAGACTGGGGATCCAGAAGAGAAACTGCTATCTGGAAAAGACGGGCAGGAGGGGAGTTCACTTTTCTGGGCCTTGGTGTCCTCCTCAGAAAAACGGGTTTGGAGAACGTGGATTTCCTTTTACTCTTCCTTCTTAAATGAACACATATCAGAGATTTTATTTAACTCATTTAATGGGGGACACCGTAAAATGTTAAAACCACTCAAAGGAATCAAAGATCTATAGCCACAGGCAATGGGAAAGCTGAAATGAATTTACACACACACCCCAAACTTGTCAATATCCACAAGCTATTCCACTGGACAGCTCATTTGCATTTCTATGAACAATCATTTGCATTAGTATCAGTTTTCTGCAACTTACAAAGATGTAAAATAACCCAAAGGCAATAAAAGGCAAAGAAAACCTTAAAGGGTATACTAGCCAGAACATCCAGGTTGGGTTTTTTATATCCCATTTCAAAGTCTTTCACAATTTTTCCTGACAGTCTTCCTGCCTATGATAATCATCTCAAAGATTAATTCTTTGACATAAATAAGGGCTGGTCTCATTCCACCACCCGATAATTTACATCAGTGCAGCAAGAGTGTTCATTAACCAGTTAAACCTCTAAAAGTTTCTTTTGCAAATTTAGAGCTACGAAATATTGAACTACTAGGGCCACAAAATCAACTTCTGAACGGAGACTTTCATAAGGAATCTCGGACTAGACCTTTAAACACCTTATTATTTGAGACTCGAGGGCAGGAACCCAAGCCTAAGCAATTCCAGTAGGTTACACTGGCAGTTCCTATAAATGTGAGTGAATTCCTCTATGGAAATAAAGGAAGCGCAACCAACTGGGAACAAAAGCTATTTATCCAGACACTTGCATCTGGCAGATTCTCAAAGGCAGGCAGAGTGGGGAAGACTTACAGTGAAGAAAAGGAAGGGGCTTCCTATGTGCCCCAGCTGGAGGCTGGTGGCACCCGAGGTGACCTGTTGGTTAGGGGTGCATTTGTGGCTTTTTCTGGATGATGCTAAGTTGGAAGCAGGGACAAACAGTAGGAAACCAGTTATTAATGAAGGCCATTAGGGGCCCATCGTTACAGCAGTTATTTTTAGCTCTCTGGATTGTCACCAGAGACAGATGTCTGATTTCCAGCAGCAGCCTGCCCTCCTGCACTAGTCAGTTGGTAAGGAGAGGTTAGTTTCCTGGGTAGGTTGCTGCAGGTGGTGGGTTCTGCTTTTACGGGCGGTCTGGCCACTGTCCACTTGTATAGTCAACTGCCTCTTATTCAGGACCACCAAGTATCTTAAATTCCCTGGCCTGTCAGGAAGTGACCTTCCTAAGCCCCTGTATGGCTAGGGCCCTATGAGCCCGGGGCCAGGCAGGGTTCCCGGCAAGGCTTTGTAGGCACTGGCTCCATAAAGTGAAAAGTGGTTTGTCATAGCAGATTACATGGACACCATGCAGAAATACAACATTCCAAGTAAGGTCCTGGTTACACTTATCAGCTTGTCCAATTATATCCTGGTTTAAAAAAAGCACAGTATGGCAGTTTTGAGACCAGACGCTTGGTTTCAGGCCAGCTCCATGTTCTGTTATGCTCCCTAACTGTTTCATGCATGATCAGTCATTAACTTTGCCTTTTTACCCCTACTCCCTGTTTACTCATTGACTGTAGAAACCTAATGGGGTGGCGGGGGTGGGGGGACGCCTGAGTGGCTCAGTTGGTTAAGCATCTGCCTTTGGCTCAGGTCCTGATCCCAACGTCCTGGGACTGAGTCCGGCATTGGGCTCCTTGCTCAGCAGGACCCTGCTTCTCCCTCTGCCTCCTCCTGCTGCTCCCCCTGCTTGTACACACGCACGCGCTCTCTAATAAATAAATAAAATTAAAATTAAATAAACCTAGTGGAGACTGGATGGTAATATCTCTCTTAATGTACCAGGTCCCAAAGAGTGCCTCCATGTTTGGAAGAATGCTTACTTCCAGGTTGTTGAGCCCCACCCTCTGAAGGTTTCAAGAAAGCCCTTACTCTCCTCTCAAATATATAGGCTGTCCCTAGACTCAAAAGGGCAACTCAGCTTTGGAAACGATCCCTGATTTCTCATTGGACTGCCCTTCTGATAATAAAGCTTTCTTTGCTCCACAGCCAGTATCTCAGACATTAGATTACTGTGTACAGAGACAAGTCTGAGTTTGGTAACAGTTTCTCAAAAAATTATACAAAGAATTACCCTATGATTTAATTTATATTATGTTATTCTGCTTCTGGGTATATACACAAAAGAATTGAAAACGGTGATTCAAACATATTCAAAGCCGCGTTCCAGCAGCACTATTCACAAAAGCTGTGCAAATGCCCACAGATAGGTGAATGGATAAACGAAACCTGGTGTTATCCATACAGTTGAATATTAATGCAGCTTCAAAAAGGAAGAACAGGGGTGCCTGGGTCCCTGTCGGTTAAGTGTCTGCCTTCAGCTCAGGTCATGATCCTAGGGTCTTGGGATTGAGCCCTGCATCGGGCTCTCTGCTCAGTGGGGAGTCTGCTTGTCCCTCTGCTTCTGCTGCTCCCCCCCACCCCGCCCCACTCATGCTTGCTCAAATGCTCTTTCTCAAATAAATAAATAAAATCTTTACCAAAAAGAAAAAAAAAAAAGAACGAACATTCTGACACACAACATGGATGAACCTTGAGGACATGCCAAGTGAGATAAGCCAGATACAAAAGGGCAGATATTATATAATTTCACTTATATGAGGTGCCCAGAGTAGTCACATTCACAGACAGAAAGTAGAATGGTGGTTGCCAGGGGCTTGGAGGAGGAGAAAATGGGGAGTCACTATTTAAGGGGTACAAAATTTCAGCTGAGAAGATGAAAAAATTCTACTACATGGGTAGTGGTGACGGTTGCATGATGTAAATGTACTTAATGTCACTGAACTACACATTTGAAAATGGTTAAAATGGGGAACACCTGGATGGCTGGCATTAAGCGTCTGCCTCTGGCTCAGGTCATGATCCCAGGGTCCTGGGATCGAGTCCCATGTCAGGCTCCCTGCTCAGCAGGGAGCCTGCTTCTCTCTCTGCTGCTCCCCCTGCTTGTGCTCTCTCTCTTTCTCCCTCAAATAAATAAATAAAATCTTAAAAAAAAGAAAATGGTTAAAATGGTAAATTTTATGTTATGTGTATTTTACCACACACCAAAAAAAGAATGAAATTCTGGCACAGGTTCCCACACGGATAAACTCTGAAGACATAACACGAATAAAACAAGCCAGGCACAAAAGCAAATACACTGTACAATTCCACTCACCTGAGGAATTATTCCTGTTGTTTTAGAGAATTACCAATTCCTTATTAATCCCACTGAACTGTATACTTAAAATGGTTCAAATGGTAAATTTTATGTCATATCTGTTTTACTATAAATTTTTTTAAGATTTTAAGTCATCTCTCCACCCAACGTGCAACTCGAACTTACAACCCTTAGACCAAGAGTTGCATGCTCTACCAACTGAGACCACCAGATATCCCACCACAGATTTCTTAAAATGGACAGATTCTTCTTAGTGAACCTATGCAAATATCACCACACAAAATAGGGAGACTTCACAGGAATTCCATGGCGGGGTCAAGGGGTCGGTAAGTGAGGTGGGGAAGAAGGAGCTCAGCAGAGGACTAGGTATCATTTTTAAATGTTTCATTTCCCAAAGCAGAGTCTACTAAATTGTTATGGGTTACAGACAGTACAGGCAGCTTCAGAAGGAGTTTCCTCATGTATCTAGAAAATGGAAATGAAAACCTCAGCAATATTCCAAGCAAAGCCCCACAGCACAGTTTCCCCCCTGGGTTTGTTATGTCATGTAGAAATCATGTTCGGGATAAAAGGTATCCAAATCAGCAAAGAAGAAGTCAAGCTGTCTCTCTTCGCAGATGACATGATACTTTATATGGAAAACCCAAAAGACTCCACCCCCAAACTACTAGAAGTTATAGAGCAATTCAGTAATGTGGCGGGATACAAAATCAATGCTCAGAAATCAGTTGCATTTCTATACACGAATAATGAGACTGAAGAAAGAGAAATTAGGGAATCCATACCATTTACAATAGCACCAAAAATCATACTTTACCTTGGAATTAACTTAACCAGAGACGTAAAGGATCTATATTCTAGAAACTACAAATCACTCTTGAAAGACATTGAGGAAGACATAAAAAGATGGAAAAATATTCCATGCTCATGGATTGGAAGAATTAACATAGCTAAAATGTCCATGCTACTCAGAGCAATCTACAATTTCAATGTTATCCCGATCAAAATACCAATGACATTTTTCAAAGAACTGGAACAAACAGCCCTTAAATTTGTGTGGAACCAGAAAAGGCCCCGAATCTCCAAGGAATTGTTGAAAAGGAAAAACAAAGCTAGGGGCATCACAATGCTGGATTTCGAGCTGTACTACAAAGCTGTGATCACAAAGACAGCATGGTACTGGCACAAAAACAGACACATAGACCAATGGAACAGAACAGAAAACCCAGAAACGGACCCTCGACTCTTTGGGCAACTAATCTTTGATAAAACAGGAAAAAACATCCGGTGGAAAAAAGGTAGTCTCTTCAATAAATGGTGCTGGGAAAATTGGACAGCTACATGCAAAAGAATGAAACTTGACCACTCTCTCACACCATACACAAAGATAAACTCTGAATGGATGCAAGACCTCGATGTGAGACAGGAATCCATCAAAATCCTAGAGGAGAACATAGGCAGCAACCTCTACGACATCGGCCACAGCAACCTTTTTCATGACACATCTCCAAAGGCAAGAGAAACAAAAGATAAAATGAACTTGTGGGACTTCATCAAGATAAAAAGCTTCTGCACAGCCAAGGAAACAGTCAAAAAAACTAAGAGGCAGCCCACGGAATGGGAGAATATATTTGCAAATGACACTACAGATAAAAGACTGGTATCCAAGATCTACAAAGAACTTCTCAAACTCAATACACGAGAAACAAATAAACAAATCATAAAATGGGCAGAAGATATGAACAGACACTTTTCCAATGAAGACATCCAAATGGCTAACAGACACATGAAAAAATGTTCAAAATCATTAGCCATCAGGGAAATTCAAATCAAAACCACACTGAGATACCACCTTACGCCAGTTAGAATGGCAAAAATAAACAAGGCAAGAAACCACAATTGTTGGAGAGGATATGGAGAAAGGGGATCCCTCCTACATTGCTGGTGGGAATGCAAGTCGGTACAGCCACTCTGGAAAACAGTGTGGAGGTCCCTTAAAAAGTTAATAATTGAGCTACCCTATGATCCAGCCATTGCACTACTGGGTGTTTACCCCAAAGATACNCCCAAAGATACAGACGTAGGGAAGAGAAGGGCCACATGCACCCCAATGTTCATAGCAGCATTGTCCACAATAGCGAAATCGTGGAAGGAGCCGAGATGCCCTTCAACAGATGACTGGATTAAGAAGATGTGGTCCATATATACAATGGAATAATACTCAGCTATCAAAAAGAATGATTTCTCAACATTTGCTGCAACATGGACAGCACTGGAGGAGATAATGCTAAGTGAAATAAGTCAAGCAGAGAAAGACAATTATCATATGGTTTCACTCATCTATGGAACATAAGAACTAGGATGATCGGTAGGAGAAGGGGATAAAGAAAGGGGGGTAATGAGAAGGGGGAATGAAGCATGAGAGACTATGGACTCTGAGAAACAAAATGAGGGCTTCAGAGGGGAGGGGGGGGGGGGAATGGGATAGNATGGGATAGGCTGGTGATGGGTAGTAAGGAGGGCACGTATTGCATGGTGCACTGGGTGTTATATGCAACTAATGAATCATGGAACTTTACATCAAAAACCAGGGATGTACTGTATGGTGACTAACATAATATAATAAAGAAATATTATTACAAAAAAAAAGGAAATACCAGCTTATATAATACTCATGCGGAAAAAAAATAATTTAGAAGTTACCTTGGTTAAAACCTGCACCATTGGTTTCTAATTTGATAATTCACCTGCAAAACTAATAAAACTCCTGTTCTTGAATCCTAAAAAGAAAAAAAAAAAAAAGAAAGAAATCATGTTCGGCAGCATCCGAGGCCAGCAGGCCACTTCGACGGAGCTGTCACTCAGCATCCAGAATAAAAAATACCCTGAAGGGGCGCCTGGGTGGCTCAGTCATTAAGCGTTTGCCTTCGGCTCAGGGCCTGATCCCAGAGTTCTGGGATCGAGCCCCACATCAGGCTTCTCCGCTGGGAGCCTGCCTCTTCCTCTCCCACTCCCCCTGCTTGTGTTCCCTCTCTCGCTGGCTGTCTCCCTCTGTCAAATAAATAAATAAAATCTTAAAAAAAAAAAAAAAGGGGCCCTGAAAATCCTGACTCCGAGCACTGCTGTAGCCTGAAAGCTGTTGAAGCTGTGCTAGCTCAAAAGTCTCATTTACTAAGTGTTACTAGTTTAAGGTACTTGGTATAATCCTTTTCCACAAGGCTCTGATTCTGTCCTTTGTTAAAGGTGATACACACACACACACACACACCCCAAATCATCTACAGGTGGCAGAGACTTCTGGTTGTGATTAATTTATTTCTCCAACTGGTAAAGTAAGAATGGAGAAGAGACAAATTCTCTTTTGGGGTATGGTACATAACTATTTCATAACAAATTTCATCACTTCCCCTGAGAATAAAAACATATTATAGGCAGAAAGGCATTCCCATAATGCAAACGTTTTCTGAAATGTTTGCGTTCACACCATTTTATCTGCACAAGCGTAACCAAGGAGAGCCCAAGTGAGCGCCTCTTCTGATCTGGCAGCTGCTCTTCTCGCACAGCCCTCGCAGGAGTGACACTTCAAAGAAATCTAATTAATTCTATAGCATTTCTCTTTTTAGAAGGTGAACGACTTTTGTGATTTTCCAGGGGCACTCAGAAATCTCAATGACTGTTTTAGGCATAACAGATATTCTGAAAAAAAAATTTTTTTGTCTACATTTAGGGTCCAATTTTTGTAAGGCAACACCAAAAGTGTTGTCAGAGGCCATCTGGCATTTAAGCTAGGATTGTGGGACACCTGAGAAACCAGAGCTGGTGTCTATTAATGGAACTAACAAAACCTTACTTCTTTCGTAAGTGATGAGCCTTTGTTCTTTGTGGGTTTTTTTCCCTTCAAGCAATCAATAATATAATAAAAGTTACCATAAAGTACCAAAAACTATTGTTTTACAGAGTATCTGCTATCCAGTTGGATTATAAGGAAAGAATAATCTTCATTCTGGCAGTAAAGGCATCAATGAGTAAACCAAGAAAGCAAGACCACCAAAATAAGCAAACTTTGCCAAAGCTATGACATATTTCATAGCTTTTTTTCGGGCTCATTTAACAGATTTGCAGAAACATGAAACAATGTTGCTCTCACAAAAAGTAGTGTTTTATAAAATACAGTATTTTTAAAAATGCATGTTAATAAGCAATAAGTATTGATATTTTCAAGTGAATCAACAAATACTTTAAAAATGTTCTCAGTTTTAATTTCAAACACAAAAAATATGATAAAACCCACCTAATCAAAAGCTTTTGGGAGTCCTCAATAATTTTTATGTGTAAAAGAGTCTAGAGACCAAAAAGTTTGAGAAATGCTGCTCTGAGGAAAAAAAAAAATAATAATAACTCTTTTGCTTGAAAATTAAAAGTATATACACCAAGTTTTTATCTGCCATCCATATTAAGTATAACTTTTAACCAAAGGAATTGACTTGTACTTCCCAGAGAACTAGGGGGTTCAGAGCTGTCTGTCATACATGAACATTTTAGCAGACTAGCACGACTCCTTTTTTTTTTTTTTTAATTATAGATTTTATTTATTTATTTGAGAGCGAGCACAAGCAGGGGGAGTGGCGGGCAGAGGGAGAGATAGAAGCAGGCTGATCAAGGAGCCCCATGTGGGGCTCGATCCCAGGACCCTGAGATCATGACCTGAGCTGAAGGTGGACAATTAACCAACTGTGCCCCACAACTCCTGAACACAGTAGATAACAAAACCTTCTATAGACACACACACACCCCTTTATACTTTCTCACATTCACTAATACTAGCCAAAGATAAAGCTTTTTAGTATATTAAAAAAACCCTTAAGATTATACCTAGTAATCAATGTTTCAGTTTTTGTCTTATTTTGGAAATTATCTAGGTATACAATGACTACCCATAAATTAACCCTATTTAATATTATCCCAGGTTTTAGGTTACTTAAGCTTTATCTTCGAATACTGTTAAAATAAAAACACTGTCAGAATTTTACTGAATTTTGGGGCGCCTGGGTGGCACAGTGGTTAAGCATCTGCCTTCGGCTCAGGGAGTGATCCTGGCGTTATGGGATCGAGCCCCACATCAGGCTCCTCCACTAGGAGCCTGCTTCTTCCTCTCCCACTCCCCCTGCTTGTGTTCCCTCTCTCTCTGGCTGTCTCTATCTCTGTCGAATAAATAAATAAAATCTCTAAAAAAAAAAAAAAAAAAGAATTTTACTGAATTTAGTTGAAAACAAATTTACATTTTTTATAACCTTAAACAGTACATGAGAGTAATGGTCTACCTGTAGAAGGCTGGGCATGGGGAGAAGGTAGCATAAAATTTACTGTATTTTTTACACTGATTTACTGAATGCTGTTACTAAATATAATCAGTATTATATCTAGTACTAATAAGTCAGAGAAAAGACAGTTTTATACCAAATTATTTATTCTCATTTGTAAAGACTTATCTTAATAATGTAAATCTGCATTCTTAAAAAGCATTTGTTTCTGTAAGAATTTTTTTTAAGTCTAGTGCATTTGAATTATTCGGAGTGCAATTTCCTTGGGGTGCCTGACTGGCTCAGTCAGTAGAGCACACCACTCTTGATTTTGGGATTGTGGGGACAGAGTTGGGGGTAGAGAGTACCTAAAAAAAATTTTAAAATCTTTAAAAAAAAGAGTGCAATTTCCTTCTTTTCTGGAAAGCTTAGAAATACTTGTTTTATGTAGACATTTATTTAAGTCCACAAGCTGATCAGAACAGAGATTCTCCAACTTAAGACACTTTGCAACCTAACTCCCCACTAATTAAAGAAAATTTTTTTCACATTTATACAATGAGAGGCAAAGGCCTTTCTGAACTACAGACACAGAGAGCTTGTGGCATCAATTCGACATCAGCTCCAGATTGAGAGCAAACATAGAAACACGAAGACTTACTGGTTCAGATGTCAGAGTTGTCCCTCCTGGCAGACACAAAATTCTGAACCAAACTGAACTCAAAAGAGACTAAGGACACAGTAAAGTCCAACAATCCAGCCTCTCCATCATCTCTCATTCAACAGAGAATCCATCTGTCCATAAAGACCAGCATATGGTGAGATCACAAAGCCAAATCATCGATCACTGATGCCACCACTGGGAATACCTGATCTACATATGCAAACCAGAAACCAAAACAAAACAAAGTCAGGAAAGAGAGAGGGAGAGAAACAAACACACAGCTGGCAAAGTCAAGAAACAAATTCTGCTTAGCTGCTGCCTCTGGTAGATAAGAAAAAACCATGTGACTCCAGTGGGCATGCTTTGCAGTGGAGGACCTCCCAAACCGCTAATATGTAATTAAAAGAAAAAGAAAGTGAAACCATGACTTTTGTACAAATATAAAATAGTAACATGGACACCGTGTCCAATATTTCATTTAGTTCTCTAATTAATGAAGCAACTAGTAATCGGATACAACCGGTTTCTACACAATGTGGATTTCTAAGGTGTCTGCCAGTTCTCACATCCGCTTTTATGAAAATAAAACCAAGTCTAGAGCTGTAAGAAAAAGTCCTTCCCTTCAAGTGGGGGTGAAGTCCAGTTACTTGGGGTGAATAGGGTCAAGGCAGAGCCAAAAAGACGGTCCTGACAACCCTGGGTGGCTCAGAGCCAGACTTCCGCCTTTCTACAGTCCCCAACAGGACCTCAAGGGCTTCCCAAAGCCGCTGACTTCTTCCTTTGGGTTTTGACTCTTACCAGTTTTCACGCGGGCTCTTTTTGGCAACTCACAGCAGGGAGGGTGTTGCCGCTCTCACCCAGAACACATTTCTGTAAAAGGCACACTTTCACTCACCCAGCCCAACTGGGTTTACCAAGAATGGAGGAAGCTGGAGTGTGGAATACTGGTCCCTCTGCCTCTGTGCTTAGGTTGAGTCTAAGCTCCCAGCCCCTCATTCTTCCCCACAGACACAGAGGAAAATTCCTTCTAAATTCAAGTGCTCTGATTCTGTTCTGTAACATTTCCAGCTCAAAGGCATGGGAACCACTGATCTAACCCAGTGGTTTTCAACCCTGGCACACTGGAATCAACAGAGAAGCTTTAAAACATACTGAGTTGACATGATCTTACATATAGAAAAGCCCAAGGAATCCACTAAAAAAACTACTGGAACTAATAAGTGAGTTCAGCAAGGTTGCAGGACCAATTTGCAAGATCAATTTTACTTCTACACATTAGCAATCAACAATCCAAAAATGAAATTAAGAATACAATTACCTTTATAACAGCATCAAGAAAAAGAGAACATTTAGCAATACAGTCAACAAAAGCAGCATAAGATTTGTACGCTGAAAACTACAAATACTGTTGAAAGAAAGTAAAGAGCTAAATAAATGAAAAGCCATGAAATGCTTACAGACTGGGAGAATTATTAAGGTTAAGATGGCGATACTCCCCAAAATTGACCTATAGATTCAATGCAATTTCTCTGACTCCTAGCTGGCTTTTTTTTGCAGAAAGTTAGAGATGTCTCCTGTAATTCATAAGGAAATGCAAGGGGCACAGAACAGGCAATCTTGAAAAAGAATGAGTTGGTGGACTCATACTTCCCAATTCCAAAACTTACTACTAAGCTACAGTAATCAAGACAAGTGTGGTATTGCAAAGGATAAACGTAAGATCAGTGGAGAGGCGCCTGGGTGACTCAGTTGGTTAAGCAGCTGCATTCCCCTCAGGTCATGATCCCAGGGTCCTGGGATCGAGCCCCAAATTGGGCTCCTTGCTCAGCAGGGAGCCTGCTTCTCCCTCTTCCTCTGCCGCTTCCCCTGCTTGTGCAGGCTCTCTCTCTCTCTCTCTCTGACAAATAAATAAAATCTTTAAAAAAAGAAAAAGACAAAAGAAACGTAAGATCAGTGGAATAGCAATGACAGTCCAGAAATAAATCCTAAAATTTATGGTTAATCAATCATTGACAAAAGGGGGCAAGACCAAGGTAAAAAGTTGTCTTTTCAACAAATGGTGCTGGGCCAACTGGGTATCCACAAGCCCCTACCTCACATCATATACAAAAATTAACTCAAAATAGATCACAGAACTAATGCAAGAACTAAAACTATAAAATTCTTAGAACGCAGGAATAAAACTTGATGACTGTGGGTCAGGCAGTGATTTCTTAGACATGACACCAAAAAATTAAGTAATACAAGAAAAAAAACAGATAAACTGGACTTCTTGAAAATTAACTCTCAGGAACGGGCTGGCTCAGTCAGTAGAGCACACAACTCTTGATCTCGGGGTTATAAATTCAAGCCCCACGTTAGGTGTAGAGATTACTTAAAAATAAAATCTTTAAAAAAAAAAAAAAGGAAAAGAAAATTAACTCTTGTGCTTGAAAAGATACCATCAAGAAAGTTAAAAGACAACCCATAGAATGGGGGGAAATATTTGCAAATCATTAATCTGACAAGGTCTGACAATAAAGAATTCTTATAACAACAATGGAAAAAACAACCCAATTAAAAATTGGGCAAAAGATTTGAACAGGATCCAGAAAGATACACAAATGGCCAATAAGCTCTTGAAAAAATGCTCAACATGATTACCCATTACAAAAATACTCATCGAAACCACATTGAAGCCACTAGGATGGCTAGACTAAAAAAGATGGATAAAAACAAGTGGTAACAAGGATGTGGAGAAACCGGACCCCTCATATGTTGCTGGTGGGAATGTAAAATGATGCAGCTTCCCTCGGAAATTCTGGCAGCTCCTCAAACAATTACACATAGTTATTAACGGACCCAGCAATCCCACTCCTAGGCATACATCTAAGAGAAATGAAAATTATATGCCCACAGAAAAACGTGTATATCAATGTTCACAGCAGCATTACCCATAATCGTTAGAAAGCAGAAATAACCCAAATATTCAATGTTTAATGAACCCATAAACAAATTATGGTACCTCTATTACAAGGGAATATTATCTGACCGTGAAAAGGAATGAAGGTCTGATTCATGTTACAACATGGATGGACCATGAAAACATGTGAAGTGAAAGAGACAGGCACAAAATTCCACATTTTGTATGATCCCATTTACGGGAACCTATCAGAATCCACAGTTCCATAGAGACAGAGAGTGAATCAGGTGCCAAGAGCTGCGGAGACAGTGGGACTAGGGCGTGATTAATAATGTGTACGGAGTTTCTTTTGGGACTGATGAAATGTTCTAAAATTAGATTGCGGTAATGGTTGAAACAACTCTGTGAATACAATAAAAACCACTTTTAAATGGGTGAATATTATGGTATGTGAAATATCTCAAAAAAGCGGTTAAAAAAAAAAAGGAAGCCTAAGGAAGGATGTTCTAAAAAGGCATGAGCCTCTTTCCCAGGTACCTGAGGCCATCCCTCACACGGGTCTACTGCTATACCCAGGACTGCAAAAGTCCACCATCCTGGGTGCTAAAGGCCTCCATCCTAGAGTCTCCTGCTTGCCCTTCCCTCCCTAGGCTCTGGGCTTCGGAAAGATCCACGCACACTGGGTGGGGCAAGACAGGCATCCCAGAGGCTACTTCAAAATGTCTAGCTCAGCCTTTGTCCTACGCCTCTCCCCTCTAAATCCGTAACTGCCATCCTCTTAGAGCTTAGTCATGGGGAAGAAAAGGGTAGTTACCAAGGCCACGTCAGACCCCAGATCATGCCGCCCCCCACAGCAGCCTTCAGAGCCAGAGCTGGCAGGCCGGGCAGCTGAAAGGAGCAGGAGGGGAAGGTGGGCCAGCAAGTACACACAGCAGGGGCTCCCATGGGTAAGCAACAACCCTCCCACTTCCCAAGTTCTAGCAGGTTCTGTTTCTTCATCTAGGCAAAGGGATGATAACCTGTATTCGGTGCAGGGTGTGAAAATAGTTGGTACAAGCATTCCACACACTGATAAACACCACCCCAATGAGATGTTGTGACCAACAGCCCTGGACTCAGCTCCCTAGGCAGCCAGGACAGTCTGGGAGACTGGATGTTGCCACAGTTCCTAGGAGATACTCCAGGGAGAAATGGGGCTTTTTGAGAAGTGACCACCCGGGGGCCAGCCAGTCTCATGGTGGGGAATTTGGGGGGACAAAGAAAGTATGCTGGGCTAGAGAGGCATTCTCCTTAAGGCTGTGCTGTCACCCAGTCCCAGGGGACTGCCAGCCTGCCAACCCACTGGCCTCACAACCCTCACCCTACCCTCTTTCCAGGACAGGGTGAGGAAATACCTACTGGAAAGTTCGGAAGAGGTTCCAGTCAAGGGCCCTTTACCTCCTCTAAGACAGCAGGGCCTGCCTTGATTCCAGGGTCTCTGGCAGGTGCTGCGACTCACCTTGGTCCTCTGCCCCCTCCCTACCCCTGCTACCATACATACAGAGGTGGCTGGGCCCAGAAGGTGGAGGGACGGTCCCAAACTAAACCCAGTGCCCTCCCTCACCAGAAGTCAGCACCTAAAGCTCAGGAGGATTCCTCAGAGGCGGCCCCCTCCTTTCTGTCTCGTCTCCAAGGTGCAAAAGCCCCTTCCAGCCCTTCCCACATGGATCTGACTTCCCAGCCGGTGGTCCATTATAATAACACCCTTGCTAATGCTGAGAGGAGCTCCTGGTTCATGTACCAAACAGGCCTTCTCCCAAACTGAGGCACACAAACACTGAGACCGCAGGCCTGGTTTACCGCTCACAGGACCAGAGTTACTCAGCTCTAGGTCCCCCTCCAGCACTTACTCCCAGGTAGGATCCCTACGCCACCTCCCACACCTTCCTGACTCAGCCCCACTCCGCCTCCCATCTACTATGTCCTCCTCTGCTCCCTTACTCCTGTCATGTCTCCTGCTGCCCCCAAGCCCTAAAGGAACACTAGTCCCCCAGACTTCAGCTGGCTCTCCCTGGAAAGACAGATGAAAACCCCAGAAAAGCCCCAAACTCCCTAACTCCCTGGGGCCCAGCAGCATTTAAGAGGCTCACGCATTCCCAGCCCCCAGAGGGACCCTTTAAAGGGGTCACAGCTGGCTCTCAACCTGCCATGTAACCTCACTTTCCCTATTTGTAAAAAGGGTACTGCCTGCCTCTCAAGATTCTTAACCTTCACTTTGGCTTGGGGGGGGAGGGGAGTGTGGTGGGGGGCGTGCGCATGAGGGTGTGGACATCCAAGCAGGAGCTCCTGGGACATGGACCAGTCCTGGATCCAGGGCCGTGACCACCCGAACATTTGTCTAAATATAAGCATATACATGAGAAACACCCGACCACTGATGTTTCAGATCTGTAGAATTTCACAGAATTCGGGTGAGAATTAAAATGAGATAGTTATGCAAATGAAACCAACTACGGACGCAGATGTCCACTGACAGAAAAACAGCAATACCATTGCTGGCCTCAGATAAATGCTCAGACCACCACCACCACCCCGCATTTGGCACTCTAACGACTGGCCTGCCCCAGACCCAGGCCACAGCGCTCACTTTCCTAATGCTGCAGAAAGGCGCTTCTTTAAGCACATGAGCATATAAAGCAACTGCTGACCTCCCAGTGGCCAGCATACCCATCAGCATGGCAGGAGCTTAGTAAGTGCAGGCTTGGGAGCCCATTCAAACCAGGCAGATGCCCAGGCATGAAGCTTTGCCAGGATTTCCGTGGCGATCCCGACACCCTGGACCCAGAAGGCATGCCTCTCTTCACATGGTGGCAGCCCCACTTCTGTGCAGCGCACGGCCTTCCATGAGGGCAGACGGTCAACCGAGCCACACGGGGCATTTCAGTCTAGCCACTCTGGGTGTCTGAAAGTAACCAGCCCCTTTTAAGCCTGGCTCATAAAATTCCACCGCCCGGCACCTCGCACCCGTCTCCAACACCAAACACCAAACTGATAGGATTACCAAGGGGAGAGGTTAGTTTAAAACAAACCACTCCCTCATTTTCTAAGTTGATGGCTTCTAGGAGCCTGGACACAAAGAGCCAACCACGATTTCCATTCCATGGCTGCTTTATGGTTTATCCAGATCATCGAGTCAGCCTTTCATTTGACTGCCTTTCACGTGAAACTCCCCCATTTTGACCTCTGCAGGCAGAAAGAGAAGAGGAGGGGAAGATGAGGAGAGGCCGGAGCCCCAGGGACGGGAGGCTGGGGAACTACTGGGCAAAATCCCACCCAGAGGGGCCACGGCGCTGCTCCCTGAAGCTCATCGTGTCCCATGCACATCACTAGCTGCCTGCAGGGGAGGGGAGTCCACAGAAAGGCCACGGCCATTCTCTCTGCTCCTCGCCCCTACACGTCTAACATGTATAGAGGGTATAGAGGTACAGAGGTAGATGGCCTGAATTTGGAAAATGGGCTACTGAGTAGCCTGGAAATCCAGGCGGTGCAATATAACACTTAGAGCTGGGACTCTGGGGTCTGACTTCCTCAGTTGTGACCCTGGGCAAGTTACTTAATAGCTGCATGCCTCAGTTTCCCCATCTGAAGAATAAGGATGATAACCTTGCTAACTAAATCCACGTGATGTCCAAATGAGCTAACTAATCCACGTGAAGTTTTTTATGTGTGTATCTGGCCCACGGTGAGCTCTGTATGTTATCACCATCCTCAATCAGCTGTCTTTTTCAGACCCCTCAGTGGCTTTGGGCAAGGACACATACGGCCTGGGGGGTGGCCAGCCAGGTGTGGCAGCCAAGGTGCTGCTAATGGGCTCCTACGCATAGGGGCTGGCCTCAGGGGGCATCCAGGGCAGCACTGCCCTCCAAAGCCCCAGACTGACACATGGTCACCAAGGTATAACCACAGAAAGGACTTCCAGTGGCCAGAGATCTAGAGCTGAGAATCCAGAGCCAGCATCCTAGGTACTACCACCAAGGGACATGCAGACCTCGTTCCTGATGGCGACCTCCTGTCACAGGCCCTCGCACTAGAGAAAAGGACAACAGCTCAAATGTCATTCACTGCCTTTCTGCAAGCCTAGACTCCTGCCCTGGAAGACTCCATCATCTAAGGTTTTGCTCCTCCATATGGACTCGGCACTCCTGACAGGCCATTCTCATTTGCCAGTGAATGAAACCTGCAGTTCCTCCAACGAGTCTCCCCAGATTGGCTGAGGCTGTGAGCTTCCCCGGTGAGGCCTCAGAGAAGGGCATGTCATGACCCTTCCCACCTAGAGACACCTCTTTCCCACCTAGGCACCCCTACCCCAGCATTCCTGCACTGCCCTGAGTGCACTTTCCCACCTTATCCAACTGCCAAGATCCTATTCATTCTTCAGTGTCCCCTTCAGATGACCTAGCCTCTTCAGACAAAACTAACAGCAACCCACTCCATGTTCCCAAAGCTCTCTGCAACAAACACACCAAAGCCTGCATCTTGATATATGACAGTAGCTGGTTTATGTCTCCATTCAAACGAGATAGCACCCCGTCCCTCACGAACCACACCGCCCCCCACGAACCACACCGCCCCCATGCCCAGCACAGCATGGGCACCTCAGTATTCAAGGAAGCCCATGAGAAGGCTGCTTTAAACCCCACCTATGAAGTGCCACACAAGGCCTCCTGCGGGCGCCGACCCAGCACCTCTTCCCTCTCTGGCCAGGAGGGACAGAACACATACCTGCCTGGCAGCAATGCAAGGCTTGACACCTGTCCTCTTCCCAATAAGGCCTTACTAGAGCTCTGCCCACCTAAACGTTTAAAACCAGAAGTCCCTTTCCCACTTTCCTTCTAGCTCCAAAACCAGATTATCTTCCAGGACCAGTCACTGATGACTTCCAGGGAACTCTCAGGGCCCTGGTTCCAGGTCTGTCTCAAGATGGCACAGACAAGGGGCGCCTGGGTGGCTCAGTCGGTTGAGCATCTGCCTTGAGCTCAGGTCGTGGGATCGGCTCAGGTCCTGGAATACGAGCCTTATATCAGGCTCCCTGCTCAGTGGGGAGCCTGCTTCTCCCTCTCCCTCTGCTGTTCCCACTGCTTGTGCTTGCACGCTCACACATGCTCACTCTCTCTCTGTCAAATAAATAAATAAAATCTTAAAAAAAAAAAAAAAAAGGTGGCACAGACCAAGGCCCAGGAGAGCCTTCCCCAACTCAGAGCCTGCCATTCGCCCCAGATGGGTGGAGATGGAATGTGGACAAACCACATCCTTCAGCAGCTTCCCCCAGCTCCCTTCTATAGAAAAGACCAGCTGAGATGCCACCCAGTGAGGCTTGGGCAGACAGATAAGATGTGCAGGAAGGGCAGGCAGGCTTGGCAGTGGAATTGGGTAGCTGCCTGAAAAGGTGGAGGCACTCTGTGCTGGGTTTCCCATCCTGCTCCTCAACCCTCTCCAGACCAATCCGATCCCAGAAGGCCTTAAGGTAAGGCCTCAAGCTCATCCCCCACTGTCACCACCACTGTCCCTCCACGACCCCACCAAAACCCCTGCCAGCCCAGCCACTTGGTAGCTGAGGGTTTTAGGGCTCTCCCAGGGTCCCCTGGGGTCACAAAGTCATTCAACAAACTGACTTCTACCACCAGCAGTATATGCATGTCATTTCTAACACTTCGAAGATAGGCCCTCTGGCCACGCTGAGGCAAGGGTAAGCAGGGAAGAGTGCCAGAGACCAAAGTCCAAGGTCTGCGTCTGTATTTGGGTTCCGGATCTGGTGCTGAACAGACGCATGTGTGACCTGAACCGGTCCCTCCCCGACAGCCGGAGATTGGACCCGGCAGCAGCACGTCTCCCTGCGAACCGCCCACGGACTTGTGGGCGGGGGATGTCTTAAGTCCTCACCCGCCACCCCCTCCACCGCACCCCGGCCGAGGCCCCACAAGCCGCCGGCCAAACCCGAAGACTCGCTCGGAGAGGAGACAAAGCCTTGTCTAGCCTACCCAAGGGGAGGACCGCTCCGGCCACTGGAGAGAATCCGGGAGCCGGGCACAGGCCCCGCTCCCTCCCCAGGGGCCCCCGTGTCCCCCTTCCTCTGAGGGGCGAAGCCCTTCCGGCGGTATCTGGGCCGCGAGTACCCAAGGAGGAGCCCAGGCGGACGAGAGGCGGGGTGAAAGGCTGCCTCGACGCCGGGTGCCGAGGGCCGGTAGGCTCTAACCCTGGGGTCGCGGGCTGCCGGCCGCGGGGGCGCACGGGGCGCTCCGGGCAGGGTGGCACCTGTCGGCGGCGCCTCCCCTCCCGCCCTCCGGTCCCCACCCCGGGCGCAGGCGGTCCGGGACTGTGCCTGGGGGGGTCGGGCGGGCGGCGAGCACCGAGCCAGCCCCGCACCCGGCAGGCAGGGCCTCCTGAACTTGCAGCTCGGCGCACACGGCCGCGCGGGGTAGCGGGGGCTACTCACCCACGCACCGGCCGTGGCAGCAGGCCAAGAGACTGGCAGCGGGAGCCGGGGGCCGCGGGATGGGCGCCGCGCTCGGCGGGCTGGAGGCAAAGTCCCCGAGGCGCGCGGAGTACGCAGCCGCCGCGCCGCTACTTCCTTTATTTCCCGCCAGCCACGACCGGCCCCGCCCCCGGCCCGCCTACCGGGAAAGCCCCGCGCGCCGTTCGGGAGCCGCGTCGCTGGAGCTCGGCTGGGCGTCGGGCGGTCCGCCAGATCCGCTGAGGATACAGCGCGCTTCCACCGTCAGACCGTGGTCCCTACCAAGGCGCCATCTGGAAGGTCGGGCACGCATTCCGGGGATGCAGGGATTTTTCCTAATGTTCCTGGCTTGGAAGTGCTTTCAGAATCCTCTCGAGCTGTTCCTGGAAGAGCCTGGGGGTGGTGAGTCCCGGTGATAATCCCAGGAAGCCGTTCACCAGCGCCTGTGCCCAGATATCCCCACAACTGCACAGGCAGAGGAGAAACACGTGACTTCAACAAAAGAAACAATCAGGAAAACAACTTGCTGGAAATCATGAGAAAACAAATAGGACCATGGAAGTTGCTTCACTTGAACGGAGTGGTATAAACTGAATTTTATTTTTTTAAAGATTTTGTTTGAGAGAGAGCACAAGCAGGGGTAGGGGCAGAGGGCGAAGCTGGTTCTCCCGCCGAGCAGGGAGGGAGCCCGATGTGAGACTCAAACCCAGGCTCTGGGATCATGACCTGAGCCGCAGGCAGATGCTTAACTGACTGAGCCACTCCGGGCGTCCCTAGAAACTGAATTTTAAAGAAGAAAAAGGTTGGAAGGAAATACAACCAAAAATCATCACAAGGTTACATTAAAATAATAAAAATCACAGTGATTTGTTTTTTTTTAGTTTTCACTTTTTTGTGTTTTCCAACTTTTCTGAAAGGATGGTGAAATTCATTTTACAACGACTAAAAACGATTATAATGAAAATCACATAATGGACTGGTTTGTTAAATTTAGGCAGCATTATCTGTATTTCAAGTTGATTTCTTTATCAGAGCTGCATGTCCAAGTGATTAAAGTATAAATTGCAAGTAATATTTTGTAAAGGGGCTGTCTCTGAGGTTTCTGGCAGCCAAAGCAAGAGCAGTTAATTTCACAATTCTATAAAGGATGGAGCATACCAGTTTCCACTTCAAGAGTGTCCAACCTTAACTTGCACCTAACTGTAAATGAAATTTCTGGGTTTTGTGTGCAGTCTTAACTTGGCTCTGAAGGGGACAACCTAGAAATTTTGAGCAAGAACAGGTTCATTCCAATAAATATATTTACTCCAATGGTGACCTCTTTGAAGGAGGCACAGGATGCCTGAGATCAGAGTACAAATGACATGTGGGGTAGTCCCTGCTCGATACTCTCTCCCTGCCGAGGAAGATGCAGTGCATGCTGGGCTCAGGGGGTGGAGGCTGTGTGCCTCACCCAGGACAGACGCTCTGCTTGTGGGCTGCAGAGACTGGCCTACCTAAGCTACATGTCCCTTCTGGCACCAGTACGTTTCTAGGACTGTAAATGTGTCTCTGCTACTGTATGTGGACCAACCAGGCTATATCATGCTCCCCAAGAAGCAGTTCCCCAGCTCAGACTTTTCGCAGGGAGTTGTTTAACTTCTAACCAATATGCAAAAAACTAGTAATCCTTCCCATCGCAACACTACTCAACTCTCCTGATTGCTCAGCACTTCTGATGGCCAAACTTTGAATAATGGATGACATACTTCTCTGTCTCCCTGAACAGGACTGTAAGCATGATTGCATTTTTTCCATGCCTCCAGTATTCTTCGCAAGCATGGCCTCCTGTGCTGTGAAACGCTGCTCCAGCTCTGGGCAGCCTTCCTGGTTCCATCTCCAGAAGATGCGTGTCTGCTCACTGATCCCTGCATCTCCAGATACGGCGGTCACAGCAGTGCTGCTATGAACATTCTCCTACTAATCTTTTTGTGTACATATGTTTTTATTTCTCTTGAATATGATACCTAGGCGTGGCACTGCTGGAATGTGAGGAATATTCAACTCTGTTACCAACAGCCGGTTTTTCAAAGTGGCTGTACCACGAACCCCTGTGGCTCACCCTGCACCACCAGCACCCTGGTCCATGCCGCCATCTCCCCCATCATCGCAGTAACCTCCTAACGGGGGCTTCTTATGTTTTTCCTCCTTTTATAAAGTGTCAGATGGTATCACTCCACTCTTTAAAGTCCTCAATGGTTTCCCAAGGCCTTTTCAATAGCCTACAAAGTCCTGTATGAGCTGCACCCTCTTTAAGCTCAAATCCTACCACAGTCCTTGGTACTCATGGGTGCTCAACAGATGGAATAACTATGTTGACAAGAAAAACATCAGGTGGTGTTAGGTGCCATGCAGAAGACTAAATAGGGCCCTGGGAGGGCAGGTGAGTGATGGGTGGCTCATGAGCTGGGTCATCTGATGCCTGAAAGTCAAAAAAGGAGGAGGCAGAGCGTCGTGGCCACGGGAAGCATCTACAGCAAGCGCGCCAACGCAGGAAGGAGGCTGCTGTCACTGGTGCATAGCGGGTGCAGGGCGACGGCAGCGAGGCGTGGGGGCTGGCGGGGTGAGGAGTCAGGGTCTTACCTAAACACTGTGGGGGCCACGGACTTTGTCCTGCAGGGTGGGATTTATGACAATCAGCCTCCACATTTTTTGTGTCTCCTATTTAGCTTCTTGCAGTCAGGGTAGCTTCTCTCCACTCCAATCCCCCCAGTTCTAATGTGCTGCTTCTGTTATGCTTTGGGCTTTAAAATCTGTCCGCATTGCCTGTAAATTAAGAGAGTGTGATGCTTCTCACAAAGGTAAGTCTATAGGGTCAGAAAACATAGCAGTGGCTGCCAGACACTGGAAGGGGAGGGACTCTAAGGGAAGACGGGAATGATGGAATATTTCTATATCCTCATTGCGGTGGCTGTTACACAACAGTATACTTTTGCCAAAATTCACAGAACTCCACACTAACAGGTGAATTTTACCGTACGTACCTTAATTCAAAAATGAAACTGTAAATACACAAATAAACGAAAGAACGATGCTCTTATTAATGAAGACAGAACACAGAACCCATGGGGCACCTGGGTGGCTCAGTTGGTTAAGTGTCTGCCTTTGACTCGGGTCGTGATCCTGGGGTCCTGGGATCCAGCGTCAGGCTCCCTGCTTGGCGGGGAGTCTGCTCCCTCCCCCTCTTTTTGCCTTTCCTTTCCCCTCTCTCAGCTCCTCCCCCTCCCCCTGTGCATGCCCTCTCCCTCTCTCTCAAATAAATAAATAAAACTTCAAAACAAAACAAAACAAAATACAACACCCAGTAAGGTTTTGGCTGAAAGGGTGTAGGAAGCTAAGCAGTCTGACTTCAGTTTCATTTTCCCTGAGGCTTCACACTGTTGCTTCCGGCTGTTGGGCCACTTCTCCTATGAAACCCCAACGCCCTTCCTAAGTTCCCTTTATTGCAGCGAAACAGGATGGCATTTTCAAAGACATCTTGAAGGAATGCTGTTTGAAAGAAGGGGGAATGAAGCATGAGAGACTATGGACTCTGAGAAACAAACTGAGGGCTTCAGAGGGGAGGAGTGTGGGGGAATGGGATAGGCTGGTGATGGGTAGTAAGGAGGGCACGTATTGCATGATGCACTGGGTGTTATACGCAACTAATGAATCATCGAACTTTACATCAGAAACCAGGATGTACTGTATGGTGACTAACATAATATAATAAAAAAACATTTAAAAAAAAGACCATAAAAAAAAAGAAAAGAAAAGAATTATTTCTGAAACCAATGTTATGGGCTGAATTGTGTCCTCAAATTCATACGTTGAGCTCTAACCTCCTAGTCCCTCACAGTGCGAGTGTTTTTGGAGACGAGCTCTATAAAAAGGTAGTTAGGGTTAAATGAGGCCACTGGTGTACGCCCTAATCCAATGTGACTGATATGTTTACGGGAAGAAATTAGGACACGGACGCCCACCGAGGGAAGGCCATATGGAGACACAGGGAGATGGCAGCCGTCTACCAGCCCAGGAGAGAGGCCTCAGAAGAACCAATGCAGCCGACACCCTGATCTTAGACTTCTGGCCCCCCAGTCTTTTTCCAGGAGAAAGTAGGTTTCTGCTGTTTAAGCCCCCAGGGCTGCAGTACTTTGTTACTGGGGCCCTGGCAAACTCACACACCCACTTCCAGCTAGGAGTCACCTCTACTGTCAGAAGGGGCCGGCTTTCTTTCTCTTTTACAGCCTGTGTTCCTTACCAGTTGACCTTCCTCTTCTGGTCCTGGCGAGGGCTCCCACCTGTCTTACTGATGAGGGAGAGAAGGCTAGCCGAGGACAACGCACAAGCTGACACCCGCAACCCTCCCCCACCCTCACTCCCAGGTGGGCTCTGTGTGACCTTCCTCAGGCACTCCTGGCTGCCCTAACGCTAAGGGAAGGAAAAACAAATGGTTAACTGATAGGGATCACAGTCCTGCAAGACGTGAGTCTCCCTCAGTTTACAAATGTCTTAGTGATATACAAGGAAAAAGCATTCTTATCAATAACCTAACTTCCAGAAGGAAATGTAGATGAAATGTCCTTATAACCTGCAGCCCACTGACAAATACTTGAGGCAGACAGGGTATAACTTTCCTCCAGGAAGCTCCCAACAGTCTTAATGTTAATACCTTACCAGAAGGAAAAACAACCTTGACGACGACAAGGCCTCCAGTATCTTCTAGGTCCTCTTTAGCGTATGAAAATTCTTTTAAAAATCTCCCTTTTTCCTTACCCCAACTCCCAAGTATATAATCAGTCACCCCTTACAAACCCCATGCGGCAGCTCTTTCTGCCCCTGGGTCCTGTCCCCATGCTTTAATAAAACCACCTTTTTGCACCAAGTATGCCTCAAGAATTCTTTCTTCACCATCAGCTCTGGACCTCACCTACATTCAAAACTACATCATTACCCTGCTCCAAGGTCAAGGGCAAAGCTTATCCTTTTTTAGAAAAATTCAAATTATTCCTTCCTTCTCAGGCCTGGGTCCCTTCAGACCCTCCTTGCAGACTGTTTCTGACAGGCCAAGGTGACAGCCAACTGTGGCAGAGTGGTATTGTGCCTCCCTTAACCTCGTTCTGACCTGACCTTTCCAAGGCTCTGGCCCTGGGCCAGGTCACACATCTAGATCCAGGCTCACAGGAAAATGCAGGTCTAAACCCCTCCAGCTTCAGACACCCGCACAAGCCTGTGTGTGGCCACAACCTGGTAGGGAGGGGCTTGGTGACAGCTCTGTTTAGAGCCCCCTTTACACTCTCATGTTCAAGGCTGAGTTTGGAAAATAGAGGTTACTGGTTATCTGACATCCAGACGCCAGACGTATTGTTGTGGGAAGCCAACTCAGGGTTGAAAATTGGTTTGGAGAAGATGAACCAAATAATATCTGCTCCATCTCATGTGGAATCAGAAAGGAAGACAAACGGGGCGCCTAGTGGCTCAGTCATTAAGCGTCTGCCTTCGGCTCAGGGTGTGATCCTGGCATCCTGGGATCGAGACCCACATCAGGCTCCTCTGCTGGGGGCCTGCTTCTTCCTCTCCCACTCCCCCTGCTTGTGTTCCCTCTCTCGCTGGCTCTCTGTCAAATAATAAATAAATAAAATCTTGAAAGAAAGAAAGAGAGAGAGAGAGGGAGGGAGGGAGGGAGGGAGGGAGGGAGGGAGGAAGGAAGGAAGAAAGGCAAACTACTCCCCCTATGGCACATCTTAGAAAGTCCTGTTGGCTTCCCCTTCCCCAACCGGCCCACCCAGAGCTTTGATTAATGCTAAAAAGCAGATCTCCAGGGGGCCTGGCTGGCTCGGTTGGAAGTGACTCTTGATCTTGGGGTCATGAGTTCAAGCCCCAAGTTCCCTCGTTGGGTGTATGGGGCGCCTGGGTGGCTCAGTCGTTAAGCGTCTGCCTTCGGCTCAGGGCGTGATCCCGGCGTTATGGGATCGAGCCCCACATCAGGCTCCTCTGCTATGAGCCTGCTTCTTCCTCTCCCACTCCCCCTGCTTGTGTTCCCTCTCTCTCTGGCTGTCTCCCTCTCTGTCAAATAAATAAATAAAAGCTTTAAAAAAAAAAAAAAAGAGATTACTTAAATAAATAAACTTAAAAAAAAGAAAAAGCAGATCTCCAGTTGATGATATACTATGTAAGCTTGAAAGACAAATACCATATGATCTCACTCATATGTGGAATTTAAGAAACAAAAAAAAAGAACATAGCGGAAGGGAAGGAAAAAAAAATAAGACAGAGGGAGACAAACCTTAAGAGACTCTTAACTCTAGAAAACAAATGGAGGGTTGCTGGAGGGGAGGTGGGGAGTGGGGTAACTGGGTGATGGGCATTAAGGAGGGCATGTGATATAACGAGCACCCAGTGTCCTATGCAACTGATGAATCACTAAATTCTACCTCTGAAACTAATAATACATATGTGTTAATTAAGTTGAATTTAAATTTTTAAAAAGTCATTTATTTATAAAGAATGTTTCTCTTTTATGCTTCTTTTTTAAAAATCTCAAATGCAATGCATTGGAGAAATCATGGGCCCTCCTTCTTAGCACATGGTCATCATTGGTCCTCTCTCCTGTGTTGTTTCTCATTTATTTCCACTCTCTTTTCCCTTTCCCATCTCCTTCACCTGCCTCTCACAGGCAGCTTTTAGGATATATGTATTATATATCATTTGTAGAAAGTCTTGTAAAAAAAATTATACTGTTGTTTTGTCCATATTATGGTAGATCTTATTTTTAAAAATTTTTTAAAAGATTTATTTATTTATTTATTTGACAGAGAGAGACAGAGAGAGAGGGAACACAAGCAGGGGGAGTGGGAGAGGAAGAAGCAGACTTCCTGCCAAGGAGGGAGCCTGATGTGGGGCTCAATCCCAGGATCCTGGGATCATGACCTGAGCTGAAGGCAGACGCTTAACAGCTGAGCCACCAAGAGCCCCTCATTTTATTTTTTTCCTCACTCAGTGCTGTAGTTGCAAGATCCCTCCGTGTTGCTATGTGTATCACTCCTAAGTGCCACAGAGCACTCCAGTGTGGGCATCCCCCACATTTTGCCCATCTGATCACCCATATATAAAAACTCCAGATTACTTCCAACTTGCTGTCATTACAAATAACACTCAAATGAACATCCTCAAATATGGTCCCTATGAGCCTGGATGAGAATTTTTTTAGAGAGCTACCTGGGCACCGCGTTACTGGTCATAGGGTGGGCATAGGGTAAATTGACCAAGTACTAGCGGCCGCTCTTCCCAGTGGTTGCTCTTCTACATTCCCAGCAGGAGGACCCATTGCTCCTGTTTCCCTCCGTCCTCACCAACACTCAGCATGATCTAGGTTGCTAATTTTGCCAATCTAATCGATGTAAAATAATGTCTCACTGTTACCTCGTGTTTGAATTTCCATGATAAGCGATGAGTTTGAGCATCCTCGTTCAGGATAGAAGTATCAATTTGCATCCTTTAGTGAGCAGACGCTGAAACGGGGCAGCAAGAAGTTTTGTTGGGGGAGATAATGTCTTGAGAGATAGAGGAAGAAGCAGGATTGACTAGAGAAAACCTTCAGATCACAAGGCAGGTCTGAGTGCTGTAGAAGGAAACAGGGGAGGAAGGAGAACCGGACAGACCATGAAACAGATCTGAGAAGGTCACAACCATGCCAGCCGGTACCTCCAGAGCAAAGAACGCCTGTTAGAGGAGAACCGGACAGAAGCCCATGTCCCACTAAGCTCATTCACGCTTGGGAAGTGCCTGGCCTCTGCAGAGCGTCTGAGGGCCATGCCGCTGGGGGCTGTCCACTAACGGTGCTCCTAGCAGCTGCAGAGTGGCAGGCTCGAGGCTGGCCGCAGGTCTGAGCAGGACTGCTCCACGGCTGCCACACGTGTGCTGGAGGAACTGCCCGCAGGACCTCAAGAGCTGAAGATCTCAAAGGTATATTTCTTGCTCAGTCTGACGTGGGTCAAGTGGCTCTCCATGGAGGCTCTCCTCCAAAGGGGATGCTAGGATCCAAGGAACTTTCCAGCTAGGGTCTCTGCTGTCATGAGTGACTCACTTGTGGTGACAAAGCTGCAGAGGCACAGTGCGCAGCGCTCACCACTAACTGACTCGGAGCAGGGGCCCCACAGCCTTCCCACTCGCATCCCCTGTGGGAGTGCCACTCGTGATCTCAACATAGCTACAGAGGAAGAAGCCAGGAAATAGAGCGTGTGCCCAGGAAGAGGAGATGTGACGGGGGCATGGCAACATACACCATTGTCTCTGCCACACTCCGATAATTTACCTGTTTAGCTCCTTAGCCCACGTATCCCCTGGGGTCCTTGTCCTCTTCTTATTAGTTTGCAGGAGTTCCTCAGCTATTCTATACCTTTATCGGTTTTATTTTTTTTTAAGATTTTATTTATTTGAGAGAGAGAGAGCACAAGCAGGGGGGAGGAGCAGAGGGAGAAGGAGAAGCAGGCTCTCTGCTGAGCAGGGAGCCCGACATGGGGCTGGATCCCAGGACCCTGAGATCATGACCCGAGCCAAAGGCAGATGCCCACTGACTGAGCCGCCCAGGTGCCCCTAGAACTTTATTTTCTTTAGATATTATAAATATCTTCTTCCAATCTGTTCTTGGCTTGTTAACTTTGTCCATGATATCCTGTATTAAACATACTTTTCAAATTCATCCATTTCTTCCCTTATAGTCTGTGCTTTTGAAGTGTAAATTAAAAAGTCCTTTTCTCCACAGGTCACAAACATATTCTCCTATATTTTTTCTATTTTGTAAATTTATAGTTTTGTTTTTTACATTTTGAGAATGTAAAAACATGGGATAAAATACCTAGGAATAAATTTAACCAAGGAGGTACAAGATCGATACACTGAAAATTACAGAACATTGACGAAGGCACAAATAAATGGATAGATATCCTACGGTCATGGACTAGAAAAATCAGTATTGTTAAAATGCCCATACTACCCAAAGCGATCTACAAGTTAAATGCAATCTCTATCAAAATTCCAATGGCATTTTTCATAGAAATAGAAAAAGCAATCCTAAAATTTGTATGGAACCAAAAAAGACCCAGATTAGTCAAAGCAATCTTGAGAAAGAACAAAGCTGGAGTCATCATGCTTCCTGATCTCAAACTATATTACAAAGCTACAGTAATCAAAACAGTGTGGTATTTGCATAAATACAGATACATGGATCAATGGAACAGAATAGTGAGCCCAGAAATAAATGCACACATACATGATCAATTAATTTGCAACAAAGGAGCCAAGAATACTCAATGAGGAAAAGATAATAAAAAGGTAGGGGGAAAAATATAGGGAAAACTGGATTTCCATGTACAAGAGAATTAAAATGGACCCCTATCTTACTCCATGCAAAAAAATCAACTCAAAATGTAATGTAAGATTTGAAACCATAGAATTCTTGGAAGAAAACAGAGAGTAAGCTCTTTCACATTGATCCAGGCAATGACTTTGTATATTTGACACCAAAAGCAAAGGCAACAAAAACAAAAAAATATGTGAGTGGGACTACATCCAACTGAAAATCTTCTGCACAGCAAAGGAAATCATGAACAAAATGAAAAGGCAACCTACAGAATGAGAGAAAATATTTGCAAATCATATATCTGATAAGTGGTTAGTATCCAAAATATATAAAGAATTCATACAAGTCTATAGCAACCCCCCCCAAAACTCCATAAAGAATACAATTTAGAAATGGACAGAGGAAGTTAACCATTTTTCCAAAGAAGCTATGTAAATGGCCAACAGATAGATTAAAAGGTGCTCAACATACCAATCATCAGGGAAATGCAAATCAAAACTACAGTGAACTATCACCTCACATCTGTTAGAATGGTTATCATCAAAAAAACAAGAGATAAATGCTGTTGAAAATGTGGAGAAAAGGGAACCCTCGTGCACTGTTGGTGGGAATATAAATTGGTGCAGCCACTGTGGAAAACAGTATGGAGGCTCCTCAAAAAGATTAAAAATAGAGCTATCATATCCAGCAATCCCAATTCCGGGTATTTCTCTGAAGGACATGAAATCACTATATCACAAAGAGATATCTGCACCCCCAGGTTCACTGCAGCATTATATACGATAGCCAAGACATGAAAATTCCGAAGTGTCTATTGACAGATGAATGGATAAAGAAGATGGCGCGTGCGTGCGTGTACACACACACACACACACACACACACAGCCATAAAAAAGAAGACAATCCTACTGTTTCCAACAACATAGATGGACCTTGATGGCATTATGCTGAGTGAGACAAGTCAGACAGAGAAAGACAAATACTATATGAGCTCACATGTGGAATCTAAAAAAATCCAAAAAGCTGAACTCTTAGAAACACAACAGATGGTGGCCTCCAGAGGCAGGGGGTCAGTGTTGGGACAAATGCATGAAGAGGGTCAAAAGGTACAAACTTCTAATTACAAGATAAATAAGTTCTGGGGATGTCAGGTATAGCATGAGGTCTGTAGTTAACAACATTGTATTGTATATTTGAAACTTGCTAGGGGAGTAAATCTTATTCCTCATCACAAGAAAAAAATTGTAACTGGGCACCTGGGTGGCTCAGTTGGTTAAGCGACTGCCTTTGGCTCAGGTCATGATCCTGGAGTCCTGGGATCCAGTTCTGCATCGGGCTCCTTGCTCAGTGGGGAGTCTGCTTCTCCCTCTGCCCCTCCCCCCTCTATTGCTCTCTCTCTCATTCTCTCTCTCAAATAAATAAAATCTTTTAAAAATTGTAACTATGTGAGGTGATGGATGTTAACTAAATTTAGTGTGGTGATCATTTCACAATATATGCATATGTCAAACCATTACGTTGTGCACTTGAAACTGCCACAATGTTCTGTATCAATTATATCTCAATAAAACTGGGGGGGGGGAAGTCCTTTCTCCATAGATCAAAGATTTCGCCTACATTTTTTCTAGTTTATAAATTTGCCATTTTATTTTGTGAATTTTGGTCTTTAATTCATCCCAAGTTTATATTTATATGTAGTGTTGCACAGGAGACTGTTTTCATTTCATCTATGTGGTGAGCCAATTTTTTTCCCAAACACCATCTGCAAAACATTTATCTTTCCTATTGACTCGTGGGGCCTCCTTAATCACAACCTGAGTTTCCATGGTCCTTCTGAGTGCTCATTTTGGGGTACCATCATCTGCTGGTCCTTCTACCCATACTACATGGTTTTTACTGTTACGGCTTTGCATTACGTCATACTATAAGTAAGGCAATCCCCCATGCTTCTTTCTCAAGGTTGTTTTCACTATTCATGTGTTTTTATTTATTTATTTTTTAAAGATTTTATCTATTTATTCGACAGAGAGAGAGAGAGAGAGAGAGCATAAACAGGGAGAGGCAGGCAGAAGGAGCAGGGAGCCCGACTCAGGGCTCCATCCCAGGATCTTGGGACCACTACCTGAGACAAAGGCAGATGCCCAACTGACTAAGCCACCCGGGCGTCCTGGTTTTTTTCTTTCTTTTTTTTTTTTTTTTTAAGAAGATTTTATTTAGGGGCGCTTGTGTGGCTCAATTGGTTAAGCATCTGCCTTTGGCTCAGGTCATGATCTCTGGGTCCTGGGATGGAGCCCTGCATGGGCTCCCTGCTCCAAAGGGAGCCTGCTTCTCCCTCTCCCTCTGCCTGGCCCTCCCCCTGCTTGTGCTCTCTCTCTGTCAAAATAAATAAAAAATAAAATTTTTTTTAAAAGAAGATTTTATTCATTTATCTGAAAGAGAGTGAGCGAACGAGTGAGACAGCACAAGCAGAGGGGAATGCCAGAGGGAGAGGGAGAAGCAGACTCCCCACTGAGTGTGGGGCCCAACACAGGGCTCAATCTCAGGACCCTGAGGTCATGACCTGAGCTGAAACCAAGAGTTGGCTTCTCAACCGACTGAGCCACCCAGGTGCCCCAAAGATTTTATTTTTAAATAATGTCTACACCCAGTGTGGGGCTCAAACTCATGACCCTAAGATCAAGAGTCACATGCTCCACCCACTGAGCCAGCCAGGCGCCCCGTGTGTTTTTATCCTTTGTAAAAATGTGAAAGAGTTTCTGAGCCATCGTGGAGGATAGGTTTGGCTGGAGAGTCAGGGAGGAGAGTGCTGGGGAAAGGAAAGTGAGAAGAGAAGTTGGGAAGCTGGAAGGGACCATCGGCTTAGCCTGGGAGTCAGCTTTGCTGGGTTGGGGACAGCAAAGCTACACGGGACAGCAGTGAGCTCTGCAAGACACACAGATGGATCCCAGAGTCAGCACATGGCTCAGACCAGAGGCGCTGGGCATTTCGAGGGTAGAGGGGGCATGTGGACTGGAGGGGTCCGGGCAGGCTGCCAGGGAGGGTCAGAGGGAGGTTGGCAGGCCTTTTGCATAGTGGTTAAGAGCTCAGGCATGGGGCGCCTGGGTGGCACAGCGGTTAAGCGTCTGCCTTCGGCTCAGGGCGTGATCCCGGCGTTATGGGATCGAGCCCCACGTCAGGCTCCTCTGCTATGAGCCTGCTTCTTCCTCTCCCACTCCCCCTGCTTGTGTTCCCTCTCTCGCTGGCTGTCTCTATCTCTGTCGAATAAATAAAATCTTAAAAAAAAAAAAAAAGAGCTCAGGCTTTGCAGTTTGTTTTACTAGCTCTGGGGCCCTAGCATGATACCGAATTGCTCTGAGGCTCATCGATAAAATGCGGATAATAATGCCTCTAAATACAGTGACTGGTACTGTGTTTGTGCTCTCATTATTGCCTATTAAATGGAAAGGAAGGGGAACAGCTATGTATTAGGCATAAAGTCAGAATGAGCAAGGCAAGTTCTCAGAACACATAGAAACTGCTGTGAAGTCGTTGGCATTCCTGGGCTTGAAAATAAGGAGGCCAGCAGCTACCCCCAAGAAAGCTGAGGCCCCAGAACAACTTTCTTGATTTCCTATTTCCTACCTATAAAAGAAAATGATAGCACATATTTCAAAGTTGTGTCTTAAATATATGAAATATGGGGAAGTCTCAGGCATGGTGTCTGGCTTACAATGGCAAGGTCTCAGTAAATGGCTGCCATTGCAATTATTACTTGGTGCCCTTTCAGGGGCTCCTGAGCATCTCTGTGCAGTTGGGGGTGCACGGCTGGGAGTCAGAGGCCAGGATGCAGGGAGGTGGTTCGGGAGTAGGAGCTCAATAGCTGGGGTTTCTGAAGGGGCACGAAGAACAAGGAAGGAGAGGAGAGGGACTGCCTGCTTGCATCCTCATTCCCTTCCTTCCCTTGTCACCTTCCGAGCCGCCTCCACAGCCCCTCCCTAGCAGTCAGTCCCTCGGTGGCTTGCATCACACACACCTGGACTTGATAATGAACTTCTTCTCCAGGTGTCTCTCATTTCCCTTTCCCAGCAGAGCTGGTGCCCGGTATTGCCTCTTGGCTTTCAATAGACCTCAGGTGCCTGGCCCTGGGAAACGGAAGGGATGAAGGACGGTGGCAGGCCAGTGCCCCTGCACCTTGCCAGCTGAGCTCTGAGAGCACACGCCATGCCTGCCTTATCGCATTTGGTCCCTGGTGTTTGGCATATTGCACGTGTGTGTTGACTAAGTCATTTCTTGTGCCTGCTTTGATGGCATCTTGTCCCCTCCAACTGCAGGAGGCAGAGCCTCTGACTTCTCCCAGAGACAAGTCCACATGGAGTGGGGGCTCTGGGTGGCAGACGGGCTCACGCTCTACCTTCAGGACCCACTTCCTGCAAGCACCCCCCGGCCCAGCCTCCCAGAGGTGCCAGGCTTAGGGTCACACTTTCCTCAAGCCCACGAATGCCACTTCCTTCCTTCTTCCCAACGCTCATGAGAACCCACAGCGGTGACACACCCAGCTGACCCTGAAGCCATGAAGTCAAGGCTCTTTCCATCCCAGACACCCCCATCGCCCTCACCTCAGGAACGGAACCTGACAACAGAGGTCTGGAGTGGTAAAAGGGAGGTGAAGGTGTAACATCTGGGCGGGAGGGAGAGGGGCCCTGGCATGGCACATAGTGCCATGTACATAGCTAGTTGTCCGTTACTCCCCATGCTGTGACAAGAGTGGAGGCTGGGGGCATGTGAGCCCTCCAAGGTTTTCTTTTTTTTTTTTTATTTTAAGATTTTATTTATTTATTTGACAGAGATAGAGACAGCCAGCGAGAGAGGGAACACAAGCAGGGGGAGTGGGAGAGGAAGAAGCAGGCTCNAGAGGAGCCTGATGTGGGGCTTGATCCCATAACGCCGGGATCATGCCCTGAGCCGAAGGCAGACGCTTAACCGCTGTGCCACACAGGCGCCCCCCTCCAAAGTTTTCTAAACCAACAGCAAGACTAACAGAGGATAGAAGAACGTGATGGCTGGCTTATTTCCTTATTTCCAGACCCAAGTAAGTAGCTCAGAGCTTCTGCTCCGTGCCCAACTCAGGACTCTACCGTGGGGAAGGCCAAGGGCTTAGCATCTCTGGTGGGCCCTGGGCTGACACGCAGAACGGACAGCGGGTTTAAAGTGCTGTATGAGAGCCAATGTGGGAGGCCCAGGGGGAGCTGAAGGAAAGTGCCAGGGGGCACGGAGCAGTGGTTTACACGGAGGCACAACTCCCCTGTCCTTGGACGTGTGTATACAGGGGCCATGAGCTGCAGACAGTGCCTGGGAAGGAAAGTGTCCCAGTGCTTTCCCACCAACACAGAGTCTAGGCTCTGGCCCTTGAAGGATATCTGGGCTTGGAAGGCAGGAGGGTCTAGAGGAAGAAAACCAAAAACTCCTACTTGGGGAGAGGGGAAAGATGGCTACCTCCAGGACCGGGGCTTGTTGGGCAAAGTTCGTGTTCACACCCACGATCCTGTACAGGTGAACTGTCAGCACTGGAAAATGTCGGGCATTTTTTCCAGCCCCGCCAGGTACGTGTTGGCAGATACGGTCTGGGGGAAGCTGTGAGATGCTGGCTCTGACCTAGCTTTGACTCAGTGCCCGCACTGGGCTAAACAACCAGTCTGGGATTTCCAATATTACTTAGCGGCCTTTCCCTTGGACCTTTCTATCGAGTCAATAACCAACAGGTGCCAGAGACTCCCATTCAGGGAATCACAGCAGAGTGGTTTTCAGGGGGTTGACTCCCTAGGCCCAACGGGCTAGAAAACCCAGAAATGTCCCCTTCCAGAGTCTGGCTCTGGTCAGAATGGGCACCAGGGGGAGAGGCAGAGAGGAGTTTCCTGGGGGAGGTGGGCTGACTCTGCCAAAGAGCTGGGTCCTCCTTCGTTTAACCGCCAGGGCTGGCCAGGGCTGGCTGCTCTCCTTTGCCTTGCGGCTGCCCTTCCTGAAGTTAGCTCGTGGGCTGTTGGCTGAATCACACCAAGCCAAGGGGAGGGCGTGGGGACCCTGGAGTACAGAAGGGGCCTGGCCATGACTGGCTCGAACGTTTTACATGGCAGTTTGTCAGAGGGAGGGATGTAGAGAAAGAGGGAGGATCAGTGTCCAGAATTCTGCTTAAAGACATGCAGGTTAAGAACGCCAGGTGGCAGAGCCACTGAGTGCTGTATATGGAATTTTGTGTTCCTCGAGGGGAGGGCCGTGACTTTCATTGCGCCGGATCCATGCACACCGGAGCTGAAGCCTGGGTCTGAATCATAAAGGCCAGGAGACACCTGCCTCACATTACATGAAGTTTCTGGTTCTTTATTCCTATGCTGGATTTCCCCCCATCCAACGCAACCCCGTGACTTCCTTTCCTACCAGCACTGTGGGCTACGGGTGTCAGCACTAACTTCCCGGAGACCAGACTTTGAGCAGCTGCTGCCAGTTCCTGTCACAGGTGCTCGGGTGGGAGCAGCCCTTCTGCCTCCTGGGACACTAGCACATCTGCTTGTGGGCAGGGGCCAAGGCTCCAGCTCGAGGGGAGTGTCTCTGTGTGGCTCTGGTGACTGGCGTGCGACCGTGACTGGGCAGCCACCAGGGACAGGCACCGTGCCCACAAAACTCAGAGCACTTGGCATCTCTGATCTCTTTTCAGTCCCACAACCACTTTATTGGGCAGAAAGTGAAGGTGACTTTCTCGTTTCAAGGGCAGAAAACAGGTTTGGGGAGCCACATCCAAGATCAGCCAGCAGGTAGTGGCCACGCTGGGCCAGACGCCAGAACCGACTCCTGGTCCAGTGCTCATTTCACACAGCCAAGTGGCCTCCAATCAAGAATTTTCTCCTGGTTGGAGGTGGGGGAGAGAAGGGAATAAGACTCTTGGAATCATCTTTAGAGGAGCATAAGGGAAAAGGAAGGGGGCAGGGGAGACCACTCTATCAGCCTGGAGGGAAAATAGGATGGGAAATGTTTTCAACAGTGGACCTCTCCAAATCCATGGGACCAAGCATATCCACAGCGGTGCCCAGAAGGGGCGCTGCAGACATTGTTCGCTCTGTGGTGAACACCACGGTGGTCCCTGTCCTGGGCTGAACACAGTGCTCGGCTCTCAAAGCCAAGGTCAGTTCCTAGGCACGTGAAGGCCCAAGACACCTGTTGATGTTTAAGCACTCTTCTGTTGCCAGGTCCATGGGCACAGCCCCACCTCAGCTGGAGGAGGGCTTGTCAGCATCTGTCTCAGCCGCCAGCCCCCTGGACAGAAGCAGGCAGCTGTCCCTACCTCCTGCTATCACAATCTACAGAGAGTGGTTCTGTTTCTGTTCTCCCCCCTGGACCCTTGCAGAATTCCTCTCCAGGGAGAAGGAAGTATGGAGTTTGTTTCTTGCTTTACGGATGAAGTTCTTCGCTGGCCTCAACTTTTTATTTATTTTTATTTTTTATTTTTAAGTAATCCCTACACCCAGCATGGGGCTTGAACTTGCAACCTCAAGATCAAGAGTTGCAGGCTCCACTGACTGGGCCAGCGAGGTGCCCCTCGTCTCCAACTCTTGACTAGGTAGGAGTGGAACGTATGCACTTTCCAGGCTGGGTGGGCAACGGGGGCAGGCTGCCAGGCTGCCCTCCCTGGAGAGGCCAACAGGCCCGCCCCCTCCCCTCCATTCAGTGCCATCCAATCCATTCTGCTTATTAAGGCCTCTTCCAGGGTCAACCCATTGACGCCCTTCTCCTTACCACAGTCCCGACTTGAAATCATCAGGTTCCTAGTTTTTCATCCCTGATCACACAGCTAGGTTTTGAGTCCATGTCTTCTTTTTATTGCCCTTAAGACCCCTCCCATCCTACCTCTCCAACAGCAGAAGTGCCCTTCTCCATCAGCCCCGCCACCCCCCACTGTGCTGCAGTGAAACTTCCCATGCTCACCCAGAGATGAAAAACAGGAGATGCTGGGGTGGGGGGCGTCCTCAGCTTGGGCAGAAAGACGATTTTTTTGCTTGCTCTTTTCTTTCAAGGTACATAGTAAGATCAAGAGAAAGAGAGGCAGAATATTCTCCTAGGTGGGTTTTTTCCAGTCCAAACAAGGTTGGGGGTGGGGAGGAAGGAGGACTGGAGCAGGGGGACGAGTGGAAGGAGCCAGGAGTAACCATCAGCAACACAGCTCACCCACCCCTGTGGACACTAGCCCTGCCGGAGGCCTGGCTGGGTGTGCAGGGGGTCCTGGCACCTCAAGGAGGGAAGAAATGATCCTCTTCCACACAGAAGAAAAAAATAATGACGGACTTTATTTTGGTTGTTGGCCAGAGGAGTCCAAACAGCTGGTGGGTAAATGTGCACTCCGCTACACCAAACCAAAGAGAAGTTACTATTTGTTTCCCTCTTTCCTTCCCACTAAAGACTCTAACCTTCATGAATAGGGTCGGCAGGGCTCTTCACATACACAGGCAGGAACTCATTGTACATTCCCACGTCAGCCCCTGCAGTCAGCACAGCGGCCATATCCCTCTACCTCAGGCACAGCGTTGCAGAAGACTTCTCTTTTCTTGATGTTTCTTCCAAGTATCTTCCCATAGGAAAACTTGGCAGGGTCCTGGGGCTGCTCTCTGCGTCTTCCAGGAACAGGGGCCAAAGCCATGGTGGGGTGATTCACCCAGAAGAGACCCTCACTCTGGGTCCCCCCCCCTCAGGAGGGAAGGCTCTACCAACTCTGATCCCCTGGGCTGTAGATGATGCAGCAGGGAAAAGAGGGTGTCCCCCAGAGTTGAGTGCTGGTTTGTTCCCAAACTGGTATAAGGCACCAAGTGCTGACCCAAGGCCAGAATCTTCCAGCCTCAGGCACGACACTCCCCACCGGACCCTCTTGCCTCCCCACCCAGATTTTTGCAGGTGACTTTAACAACAATGTGATGAAGACTTAAAACATTAATTACTAAGGCCAAAAACAGTATTCTGTCCCAATATGAAGGCTGGTACCAATTAAGTCTGGCCCTGGTTACATTTGGTACTTAATTCTTTAAAAACATTTTTAAAAAGCATTAAATAAAATGCGGCTGGGGAAAGGGGGCTGTTGGCTGTCAGGTGCTTCTTGTGTTTTTCTCCCCAGGAAAGACGTGGCCTTCAAGCTCTTGTGGAGACAACCTGAAGGCCACAGTGCCAAACCTTGGGTATTCATCCAGGCCTTTCTACCAAGAAACATTTTTTTCTCGTTGCTTGCTGTGCCAGTTGCCTCTGGTGTGTGTGAGTGAACCCTTGTTCTTTTGACTCGATCAGCATCATAACTCACATACTGTAGCCTTCACTTGGATGAATCCCTTATCCTTGATAATGACTCTGGAGGCCCAGGGACCCACGGCATGTCCCCCTGGAGCCACTGCGGTGAGAGCAGGTTTGGTGGAGCTGCCTTAGGATGAAGGTGGAGGTGGCTGGTGGCTGTGGGCTGTAGAATGAGGCAGGAGGGAAAAGACTGGGGCATCCCCTTGAGCTGAGAGTGCTGGTTTGCTCCCAATAAGGCACTGAGCGCTCTCGCAGCTCAGCATTGTCCAGCCTCAGGCGAGCACCCAGCAGCGGCCCATCTGAAGGCTCTGCCCACACTGCCCGTCGACAGCAACCTGAATTGAGTAAGTTAAGTTCCTGAGAGGAAACAGAAGACTCGGCCCAGCATTTTAAGTAATTAAAAATAAATGCGCAACTCCATTGGCTCACCAGATAGATCTGAGATGAACTTGGGTAGTAAGGAGCCAGCCCCCAGAGGGCTGGGACCAACTTCCTTCAGTCCTCCTCTGGTTTCTTCAAGGGCAACATTAGTTACCATCATGAAGGCTGTCTGTCCATCTACAAAGGCCCCAATTCAAGAATCTCAAACCCTTCCATGTTTTGGCCTCCCATGGATCCTGTGGGTTGGTTAACAGGGAGGGAGGCACCTACCCGTTAAGTGATAAGCCTCAGGCTTCCTCTGAAGTCAGGGAAGAGGAAGGACTGAATCTCATGTCTGAATGCTAACCTTAATCTCGTCTGACTCCCTTTCCTTACCACTCTCATGGGTGGACACGGACGCCAGCAACCTCCTCATTTCGCAAGTTGTGTGAGGCAGCCCCACACCTGCCCTGGGCACTCCAAATGACTCTTGCCCCGGAGCTGGGGGAATGCTCCATCTGCCTACTCTGGAGACTGTCTCGTACAATTGTAGGCTTCCAGGCACCAGGCTGTTTATTGTTACAAGATCCTCAACTTGGATCCTGCCTCAGCCTGGAGCCTGGACCACCACCAGAGCTGTTCCCTCCTGGGTCCAAAGGCTTAAATTCAGTCTACTTTAGAGCTAGATGTCCACTCTGTTTCAGAAAGGCCATGCTGACCATGAAAAGAAAGGTGCTTATGTGTGTGTGCACACGAGCATGAATGTGCATGCATTGCGGGACGCTGTCACCTCTTCCATATTTGTCTTGGTTACAGGTGTCTTCTCAGGCAGAGGCAGCTGGCACACATGGCCTACCCACAGAAGCCAGGACTCCGGATTCCCTGTTTAAGCCCCACCTGCAAGAAGACCTCAGGGCAGGGGACACAAGGAGTGGGGCTGTCACTAACTGCTACCTGGTGAAGTTCAGCAGCGACAGGTGGTCCATCTGGGAGCATCCGTGAAAGGCCTTTGTGACCCTGGGCACCTGATCTAATAGGCTCCTTGGTTTAGAGTACAAGGTGCAGCTCTGGCTCCCTGGGCTGATGTCTCACTGGGGCATAATCCACCTTACAGGATGGTTTCTTACCCTCTTCGCTGAACGTTGCTGGGAGGGGATCTTCCGAGCAGGTAACACACGAGGAGGGAGTGAGTCTCCATAAGTGGGCCAATCTGGCCAGCTCGTCTAAAATAAAATGGCACATTCTCTCCATTTGCCATTTTTCACTCTGATTCCTAAGAAGGGACCAGGAAAATTCAGGGTTCAGGAGGGATTTCAGAGCCATAAGACATGATAGTTTCTTGGAAGGAAGGAGGGTATATGCTTCTGAGGCGGCACTTACGTGGGGGCTTGGGCAGTCTTCCTTTCTGGTTACCTGCCTAAAAACAGCAATCATCCTTTCTTGCCACCCGAGGCTGCTGTGAACTGCGGCCAAATCCTGCCTGTTTCTAGCTCTAGTCAAAGCCAGCCCCTTTGAGGAACAAAAGGTGACAGAGATCAGCACAGGTGACTACCAAACTCCAGTCTTTCCCAACAGGCACGCACCATAGCCACAGAATGTTCACTCGAGCTAGTTATATTTTTTCTGCCTGAGATGTCCATGTTTGTGTCAGAGAGTTCCCTTTCTTCTTTCTGGGACAGCTGGCAATAACGCTGAAAGGCTCTGGGAACCAGCTTCCATGGCAGTGACCTCTAGGCTGGGCAACACTCACCCATCCAGTGCCATTTTTTCTTTCCCTGCGGCCATTACTGCTCCGGAGGGAGCCATGTGCCTTTGGGATTAGTTCTGTGGGCAATGACAACATCATCACATCAAGGGAGGGGAAAAGAGCTGGAATGTGTCTCCATTTGGAGACAAACCCAAGAGGCTTCTTGTAGCAAAGAGAGAACAGTTGGCCAGGATTATTCCCTTCAATCTCCTGGGGATGATTCCAGTCCAAAGAAGGGTGATATCATCTCTCCAAGACCCTATGCTGAACGTACTTGTGGACATGGACACATCTAAGTGATTTAGGCCTGGAGGCTGCAGACCCCATGACCAGGGCTCCCTGGTCAGCTGTTTCAAAGGACAGAGGCCAGGGTGGCACGGAAGCAGAGCTGGCAAGGAAGGCTGCCAGGAGCACAGGATCACTCCGACTTGAAGAATCTCGCTTTCACAGAACACGTTTCTTCTCTTCAAGAGGGTACTGGGGCATGGTTTTGAAGAAACCATACTAAGTTGTTTTAGGCATTTTCTCAAATGATAGCAGTTGATGGCTGAGCCAGGATAATATGAAGTTGTGTTCTTTAAACAAGCTTGTATACACACCCATGCATATGCCAGACATCTAAATGACTTGCGTGGATACCATCTACCTGAAAAAGGCAAGTGGTGGAATGTGAAAATGCACCCTGGCTCATTGAAAGTCTGGTAAAATGACTTAAGAAATACACTCTGTATTTCTTTGAAAAACGTTTATTGCGCATAAAATGGCCCATTCCCCTTTGCAGCTCAGTTATTACCACCTTTCAAATTTTTTTTCTTTGAACTCTATCTCCTCCCCCACTGAAAAATTTCTTCTCTTTTGGAAGGATAAAGAATAGTCTATCATTGCTGGTCAAAAGCATCTGGAGGATGGTTTCTGGGGGCAAAGGCCCAATGATATTACCCGAGCAGGGTTAGAACCCCACATGGAGTCCCTCAGACTCAGGAGTGGAGGTGCCTGCCGCCTTCCCTCTGGTGTTGTGGAACTGGGTGCCCACTGTATTGGCCTTGTACACACGCAAGCACTGGCATTTCATTTCCCGTGTCCCCTGCTTTCAAGGGGACTTAAATCTCGGGAAGAACAGTTGCCTGGAGCTGCATGAATTTCCAGAGTTGGAAAACATTTCATGCAGCATGTCACCAGGGTATTAAAATAAATTGCAAACTAGTGGTTATAAAATGGGAGCTTTAAAAGAAAGGTGCCCTACTAGAGTCGAAGTCTAACACCGTCGGGAGTGGAGAACTGGGGCACATGTTGGAGGCTTGCAGATTCTGGAAGCTTCTCTGCAAAGTCTTCAGTCCCCTTTCTAGTAACCACAGGCCACAGTGTGTGCTTCTGAAGGACGACCGGGTGTTGCCCAGCCAGCAGCAAGGGCACACGGTCCCGTGTGGTGCTCCAGCTATGTTAGGGCTCCTTACAGCCTATTGCTTTGGTCGCGTCCCGGACCCGCCACGGTGCCAGCGCTGCCTTGTTCTGGGGTCCACGGGAGCGACGAGGGATGGAGGTGGCTAGTTACGGCGGCATTCGAGAGGCGAAGAGGGTTAGGGACAAGGCCACACAGGCAAGGAAGGTCCTGTCTCAAGTCCAATTTTACTGGAAGGTTGAGGTTTAAAGAGAGAATCCAGAACACCCTCCTCTTGCCTTTTTAAGAAAGAGAAGAAACAAGGACACTCTGCCTCGTCAGAAAACAGAAGTGAAGGAGTCAGAGCTGCGACGGCGGCTAGCAGCACACCCCCTGCATTTCCACAGGGGAGAGATGGCAGCTTTCGGACAGGGTGAAGAGTAAGACAGGTTCTCTGTTCCTTTGTACTAGGAATGAAGGTTCAAGTTGAGGCATGGTGGGGCTCCCCATGGAAATCCCAAGGTCAGCACAGACACCTGACCTAGGCTGCCCTGAAGAGCTGCCAGGCCTCTCTTCGCCCTACACTGGCCCCTCTCCACCAGAAGTCTGCCGGAGGACCCTTCCGGATTGGCCCAGCACGGACAGGCAGCCTCCCTCTTTTTGTCAACTCTGTGGATGCCCCACCAAATTTTCTCAGACCGTGGTTCTGTGAGCTGTACATTGCCAGTTAAACTATGAGAAATGAGCAGTTCGGCTCAAGGAGCCAGTTACATGGTGCTCATTACCCCTTGCCTTCCCATGAAGATTGGGGTGCAGAGGAGGTTCAGGATGGAGTTAACTGTGAGAGACCAACCTAAATTCCAATACTTGCATCTCTATCTGGTTGGATCTGAGGCTGGGCCGAGGGAATTCTCATCAGCCAGATGGATTACAAGGTCCATACAGTGCCAGCCTGGAAAAGGGCTTACCTTTAATAATAAACGTGCTGTGGGGAGGTGAAACCCTGGCACCAAAATGGAGGAAAAAAACGGGTTCTGCAGAGCCAGGGTTCAACAGGGAGAGGCGAGTGGCATCTGTGCCCTTTGGCCTGGCTGCAAACAGTGCTGAAATGTACCCTTGACAAATGAATGGTGCAGACACAAAGTTTGGTACCACAGTGAGGGCGGGCCAGGTGGAGGAGGAGGGGCCGGACTCAAAGTACAGGAGGGGACAGGAGAGCCAGGACCAAGAACCCATGCAGGGGTCTCAATTGCTCCCTGATGCCAACTGCATCAGCAACACTCTGTAGAAGGCTAATAAATAGATGGCTAGAACAGGGTTCAGTCAGTTCAGGACAGGACCGTGTAGGAGGATGCGGCAGACACCCCCATCACTCCTACACCAGGTGCCAAGCGATCAGTGTCTCTAGTAAAGGTATAAAAATGAAGTTACTTCTTTTCAAGTATTAAAAAATAAGTTAATTGACAAAAAGGGTCCGAAGCGGCTGAGCGTCTTGCTAGGCTGACAGCTTCATCTCAATGTGCAAACACAGGAAAAACGTCAGGGAAAAAGATAATCTCCCACCCGACGTGAAGCGCCAGACGGTAACAACGCCTGTCTGTCAACTGGGGGCTAGAAATGTAGGCCTCCTCCTGTCCCCCAGAGTCAGTATTTTCCAGTGTCAAAATTGTTGTGAAGTCAAAGCAGAATGCAGCAATCCATAGGCCTCAGGCCACAGCCAGAGAGAGGCATGGGGCACTTGGCCACGAGGGTCCAGTGTGTGGTGCAGGGGGCCGGGGAGCAGACCCCTCCTGGGTCCTCCTTACTTGCATCATGAATTTGGGAGCCAGCCCATCTCCAGCTTCCCCTGCGATGCTGGGTAGGCGCTGACCTGCTGGCCACTGCCCCCCCTCCCAGGGCTTGATTCACATCATGCCCCCCTGCGGTGTCCTCTTCGTTTCTTTGGTGGTGCTTCAGGAAGCATGAAGAAGATCGCTGCCCCTTCCACTCCGTGGAGGTGCACACTGGTGGCTGTGGTTTGATGGAGAGGGAGCAGCTTCCTTCTCTTGTCTCCTCTTGTGGAAGGAGGAGCACCAGCCACTGTGTGTCCTCAGGGAGCGAGCGGGTTTTCTTTTTTCCCACATCACATGTCAAATGCTCCGTATCCCTCTCTCTCTGGAGCAGGAAGTCAGGGTGGGCCTCTTCCAAGGAGGCTGAGCCACCTCAGATAATTGTCTTCACCTGGGGTTACCCCAGAGCACAGACACTTGACCCACTTTTCAAGAGGCACATAGACATTTGCGTGTAAACTCCCAGGAGGTGCCAGGCCTTCTGAGATCTTTCATCCGGGTGGTTTGGGAGAACCCAGCCTGGGTCAGGCGGATGCCACAGACCAGCCAGCCAGAGCACGGGTAGAGCTCAGGACCAGTTCAGGCTGAAGCCCTTGGACAGCATGACGGCCTCCAGGTCCTTGTCCTCTTCTTTTTCCCGGAGTCGCTGCTCCTCGAGCAGGGCCACAAGGGCGTCTCTCTGCTCCACCACGTCCAGCATCTCATTCAAGATCTTCTTCTCCTCTGACAACTCCTCTTCAGTTTTCAGGTGATCTGGGCAGCGGCCGAAGACATTAGGTCTATAGGGCCAGGAGGCAGCGGGCCCATGCCCAGCTTTCCCAGGTGCCCTCCAGCCCTGTTCCCCCCTTACCTTCCACCGCCATCCGCTCCCGAAGTTCCTGCTGTAGTCGGCTCTGCCGGTCTTCCAGTTCCAGCTCCCGGGCACTGGGATTGGGGGCAGGGGGAGGAGAGAGGGAGACAAGCACGGTGACTTAGGGACCGTATTTCCTCATCCACTAAATTAGGAAGCAGCTGTGCTCCTGCTGTGACAGGTACTGAGCTGACGCCCCACCCCCCTTTGCTGGGACCCAACCGAAGGCCACTCACAAAATCATCAGCTCCGACTCGTAGCGCACCATGGCATTTTTCTCTTGAACCAACTTGAACCACTCCTGCATCAGCTTGGGGTCATCTTTCTTGCCCATGCCTGCCAAGAGAGAGGGTGCGTCAGGCACAGCAAGTATCTGCTGTCTACCCCGGCCAGCAGGAGTCATCACACAGGGGCAAATGTGCAAAGAGAGCCGAGCAGGATGCTGCCGGAACACTCCCAAGCCAGGTCCAAAGTTTGCCTACAGCCATTGAAGGGGGCACCATGCCCCAGAGCCTAACAGAGTCTGTGCTCTCCACCTGCCCTTCCTTGGCCCAGTCCACACCCCCTCAGGAACCTGGTCACAGCCTGTTTGGACCCCTCCTGCTCAACGGTTTGCTCTTGGTAGGTCTGAAGTGCTTTGCCCTCCTTTTTTCTTTTTTTTTCCCACTCATTTCATATCTGTTTGGTACTTGCTAGGTACTAGGTCTGCTTTTAAGAAAACCAGTCTCGTGAACCAGGCAAATGCAAACTTATAAACTGCACTTACCCCTCCTTTGAAGTTACCCTCACTGACCCAGCTCTTTCCTGGGCTACTGCCCCTGTCTGGACCACTGGTACTGATGCCTCCCCATTTCTTTAGCTCTCAATCAGGGAGATGGCTTTTCTCAAATTGTGGCCTTATGAGGCTTCCTGACAAACACTCTCCCAAGGAATCCTGCATGGTTCATGCAGTACCTTCCAGGATAGCTGTTAGGCTTCTCACCAAGGGCAGAGAGAGAACACCAGCAGACCCTAGACACTATTAAATAAGGCAGTGCCCTTTGCTCTGACCCACCCCCAGCAGCAGTTTCTGGGGCTGGTGCTCTGTACTAACACAAGGCTGATAACTGAATCTCCATCAGGGGCAGCCTGACCCTGCTGGGCTTAACTGAGGTAGGAGAACAGAAGGAAGAACTTTCCAATGAATCAAACCACCCAAGGAGAGAAGAAACTCCTTTTCCTTGGAGCACAAAGAAGCTCATGGCAATAGTGTGGTCCTGCCTAAAGAAAAAGACAGACTCTATCAGTGGTCTTCAATATTTTTGGATTCCAAACCATTCCAAGAATCTCAGGAAATCTAGCGACTCTCTTCCTAGAAAAATACATGTCTACATGTCCAATAATTTTATATAGAACTTCAGGGTATTCGTGGGCTCCCTGAAGTTCACCCGTGGGCCCCAGGTTAAGAGGCATTGGACTGGGAGATCTTTTAAAGTGCCTTCCATTTTATGACTCACTTGGCTGGACGTCCTATCCTGGTGAAGACCAGACCCAGAAAAATATGGAATATACCCTCAGGTGGGCCAACGCTCCTCTATCAAGCTCCTTACTCACTTTTCCTACATTCTTCCCACCTGACTTCCTTGCACACTTTTCAAAGACAACTCTATTTCTGCTGTGTTGTTTGCTTGACACGCAGGAGGCCCAAGCCAGTTAGTCTTTCAACGGGGGCCACACTCTGGAGAGGCAGAAATGAACAGCACTCACAGAAGTGGAGGTTAGTGTATGCACAGTGCCTGGGTGCACGTGCAGCTGTGCTCCCAAGGTGGAGGCCTGTCCCTGAGTCCTACTCTGCAAGACAGAAAGTCCCTCCTGACTAGCTGAGCCTGCCTCTGTGGAGTGCTGGAGTGTCTGGGGACGTAAGCTCTCCTTACCCGACCCGATAGACTTGGTCCCTTGGCTTTTAGAGCAGCGCACAAGTCAGTTCCATGCATTCCTTTCTGAGCGTCTCTGCACAGTGTGCCCACATGGCATGGAAGATGGAGCCCTGAGGCATGCAAGCTGTCCAGCGCGGCAAGCTGGGAATGCACTGGGAAGTCTCTCCCTCCTTCCCGCCTCCCCATGAGCAAGGACAAAAATTCCACTGGGAGACATCTGAACACTGCTCATGAGCTATGGTAGAGACGGTTCACAGCTGATGAGCAAAGGTATATGGCGGGGTGGGTGAAAGTCAAATGTGAGTGCCATGAAGAGCAGAGTTAAGAGGTTAGCAAGGGTTAGTCATGACCACACTCCCCTTTCCCCTTCCCACATGCCTTTTCAACAACAATCCTATCACCACAACAGATTTCAAATCAGACAAACTGAAAAAAAAAAACCAAACACACACACACACACACTCAGCAAGACACAGGGTAGAGAAGTTTGCATTTAGTGGTTTTTTTTTTTTTTGAAAAGAACTTGGGGGCATTTGTGTAGACCAGTCTTTGTAAGGACAGTATTCCTCGACTCCACCAATACAAATCTCTGCCACAGGTAGGAGGTTCCTCACCTGTGTGTCCCCTCTATCTGCTCGATTTGAGTCTGAGAAGTCCCACCATGAAAGGTGGACAATGTCATGGGATGCTCCTGAAAGGCCTGTACCTGGAGGCTCTCTGGTTTCCCTCTGTACCCAGTCCTCCCCGAGACAGTCAAAGGGATACTGTACCTTGTAAGAAACTGCCACATACTCATGGAATTTTGTAACAAGGCTATTGAGTGTCAGAGAAAAAGAGAGAAATAGCTTGGTTTTGGGTCCCTGTTTGACTAGTGTTGCTATGACCCCTGAGAGGCAGTGGGGATGAGGTTGGGGGAGTTACGTTACCTTCCTGGACACAGCAAGGGCAGAAGGAGAGAGGTCTACGCCGTGGAGTCCCGCCACTGGGCTCAACTTCAAAAAGGACCAAACAAGGAAAAGGAGGAGGAGGAGTCGAAGAAAGACAAAAAGGAAGAGGAGGAAAAGGAGGAGGAAGAGGAGTTTGGAAGTGGAGAGGGACAGGGAGAAGGTGAAATAAAAAACACGCAGAGGACAAAAAGCATAAGAAGTGAGAAAGGAACAACAGGAGGAAAAGAAAAAAATACAAGAAATGGAAAAGCAGAAACAAGGGAAACAAAGTCTACAAATGAATTAAGTCCTTTTTTCAGCACGGAAACTGAACAAGGGCAGACCCAGGCACTGGGCATGCGGCTTAGAAAAGGAACGCACATGTTCCCTGGTGATGGCGGGCGGCTTTGGGGGTGAGCAGGCTGCTCCTTCTTCCTCTGTTCCTTACTGCGAGGGTGGTGACATTTGGATATCATCATATGGTGGCCTTTGGGTTTTGGGTTTCCTCCTCAAAAATGCCCAAAGCCCCTGGGACTGGTCTGCCTACCTCTGTGGAACAGTCCATTATTAAATATGTGCCCAGTACTGCTTCTAGGTTTGCAGGTGATAACTTCAGGTCACCAACCAAACCCGTGTGAAATATCCTAAGCTGTCACCACAGACACATGCGCTCACGTACAACTAGCCTTGGATAAGTCTAAGGGGTGAGGAGGGGTCTGCGACCACTGGACTACCAGGCCCACAGAAAGCAGCTCTCAGCATACGGAGGCAGTGCCTCCGTCTGGGGATGGGTTTCCAGGGCCGGCTCTACAGTGCTCTGAATTCTGAGCCAGGACAAACTGAGGGAAACATATCCACACAGAGGCGACTTCCCCCAGTCCAAATCATAGACTCCCCCAGGTACCAGAGAGAGCCAACCACCCTCTTTTCTTCTGCCCTTCCATCTCCAGAGAGGGCTCTAACGGCACAGCTTGGGGAAGGCTGTCACACTTTGGACTGGAAGACCAAAAGGGGTGAGCTGACAGGACATATCGAAAACTCACAGTAACAATGCTGGTTAGAGTCATGGACCGGGCAACTGAGAGAAGACAGGGCGCAGAGAGACATGTCTAAGACTTAGGGAGACCTGATAGTTACTCAGGGAGAGGGAAAGGAGCCCAGCAAGGGACCATCACAGAACCACTGGGGAACACACAGGAGACACAGGCTCAGAGAAATGGCCTCAGGACTGTAGGGAGCAGGGGCAGTTTTAGGATTGGAACAGGGTTTAAGAAATAGCTCTGTTTTAGTCAACAGGAAGGCCCAATACACAAGCTATTGGTTGAGGGGCCCTTCTGCTTTGCAAACGCAAGTGCCACATTTTCCCTTCTTTTTAACCCTTTGGTGTTCATCATAGTGCTTTGTGCACAGTGAATCTGGTATTGGGTAAAACTTAAAACTAAAGCCAGAGGCTTGTTGGTGGGTGTGCACGTGTGTGTGCCATGTTGACTACATCCAGGGTTCTAAACAGACATGACTGTGATCAGCTGATGCGCTGGGGGAGGGGAGAAGGGCTCCTTTCTCTGCTTAGAACTGATCCACATTCAACCTTCCTTGTTTCAAGTGTAGACTCTATGCTGGTGCTCAGAATACCTGGATAAATAAAACGATGTCAACGAACAATCTCTGCTGCTTCCTGGTACTGACGTTACGTGCAAACAGTCTGGTGCGGAGTGCAATGGAGTCCACAGTCATTAGCAAGGGACAGTGACATGATACACAACCAATACAACTGAGCCCATGTACGTGCACGTATGTTTGGAAATGTGTTTCTACTTTCTGGATATCACAAAATACAACTTTTAGTTCCTTTTATGTAGACCACATCCTCATACACCGTTTCCAATACAGAAGACAATACGAGATAACAGGATATTCAGAACAGAAATTAGAAAATGAAATTAGTAAAGAGGACATCAGGGAAAGCAAGTGTTAAAAATAGTGTAAAAAAAAAAAAAGAGAGAGAAGGCATTGCCATAGTAATAGACAGAGGCAGAATGAGAATGGGCCACTCCTCTGAGAGGAGCTGGCTGAGCAAACAGGACACCTGGTTATGACTCTCTTCTCCAAACTTTCCTTCAGAGTCTAAGTAGTAATGTATACTACTTTTATAATCAGAAAAAAACACCCAATTAATATTGTTTTAAAAATAAGAAATCAAGGGGAAAAAAATCAGTTAAGCGAGGGGAGTTCCACCCGGACTTGAATCTGAAATGAGCATGTAAGGGAAGCAGAGAGGTGCTGATTTCGAGTGTAATTTCTTTGCCTTTTTTGGAGATGTGAGAAATAGATGATTTGGTCCACTAGTTCTAAGAGCAAAGATGTCGTCAAGCTTATGGCAAATACAAGTCTTTAAAACTTTTATTATGATTATTTTAAAATGCTAGGGTGATAGGTTTCTGTGTCTTTTCAACGGGCACCACAGTGGTCACTTATCCAACTATTCCTGTGTCCCCTGGACTTCAGTCAGCCTACGTCTGAGCAAACCCAGAATTTGGTCCTGGTTGGAGGCTTCTCACCAGCAGGCCTACTCTCTCACCCTGGACTGCTCCGTCTGCCTTCAAGACGCTGCAAGCTCACCTGCCCCGCCTTCCACCTTGGCAGCAAATTGAACGTCTTCCTCTGCCACGGCACTTCCTTTTGCAATGTGACCGCCGTTGGCCCCCTTGACGTGGGGGCAGCTGAGATGGGTCACTGAATTTTGAAAAGCAGCACAACATCAGATTCAATGTGCTGCATGTAATAAGCATGAATCGTGCTTTCATTTCAAAACATTCTCACAGGTATTATTTCATCTGAGCCTTACCCTGCTCCTGGATGGCTACCTGGCCAGGTGTACCAGCTCTGTTTTCAAATGAGGGATCTGAGGCTCCAAGCGGTTAAATGTGGCACAGCCTGACTAAAGCCCACATCTTCCTCTCCCATTCTGAACTAAGAGTTCGTCTGCCCTCTTGAGAGGGCCCACAAAGGCTCGAGGCAAATCTCATGAATGGTAGCTCCTTGAAGCAGCCAGAAGAGGAGTCACACATATACCCTACTCAGAAGGCCAGGCCTGGGAAGGTGGCAGCATTAGCCCTTCCTTCCATTATTCTGCAGAGACAATAAGTGACCTTGCTGGGCACAGGGTGAAGCAAGGACCTGAATCCTAGGTTGGGGGTGTTCCCCACACTATCACTTGGCTCTGACCTGCCTGGACACCTCACTCTAGGCCCTGCCTCTCACGTGGCCCAGGGCTGGTCTGGGAGCAAGTTTGTAGGCCAGTCTCAAGGATTCCTGGACAAAATAAAAGGGATGTTCAGGTCTGGTCTGGAGCTGAGAAACAGCTGTGGGCACCTGCCTCCTCCCAGGTACTGCTCTCTTCCCACTACACACCAGGCTCCCAGTTCCTGTTGTTGGACAAAGGAGCCCTCTCCTCAGGCAGGTACTGCTCTCTTCCCACTACACAGGCTCCCAGTTCCTGTGGTTGGACAAAGGAGCCCTCGCCTCAGGCAGGTACTGCTCTCTTCCCACTACACAGGCTCCCAGTTCCTGTGGTTGGACAAAGGAGCCCTCGCATCAGGCTTAAAGCTTTAGTCTCTACCGACAGTGCCTGGTTGACCAAGGGAAGGGTCTAGACAGAGGGGCTAGGGAGAACTCTAGATTCCAGAAGTACCAACCTGGAATGCTGCACTTCCCCATGGAACCATGGGTATGTTCTAGAATGTCATAGCCTAGTACTGTGCACTAGAGACATTATGAGGAAAGTGGGCTTTTTATAAGCTGAGCTACCACCTGTAACTGCATTTTCATAGGAAAAGGCAGAATTCCAAATAATCAGCTCATAAACATCATAGAAATATTACCCTTTTATAGGCTCAAAATTGCTCCTCCATCCCAACACCTTCCGTTTTGATACACTGTAGCTTGTTTCATGTATAAAAATCCATAAAGTAGCCCTGGGTTAGATTACTTCCTTTCCAGCCACATTTTTTGGAAAATCCCACATAAAGGAAGGGGTTCTTTTTCACTTCCTTTTGGCCTCTGAACAAGAGGCTCCAAGGTGTCGTGGGCAGGACGCAGGAACGCTTATGTCTCAGTCATGGTTCGTGGTTCCGTTTTCCTGCCACAGTAGCTCTGGGCCCGTCTCTGCGGGCTGGCCTGGGCAGGGGCTCTCGTTTCTCACTGTTTTTGGCAGTAACGCCACTCTGTTTGCTGACAGCTGATCCAGTACTGCAGCAGTCACTTTTTATACAGTTCATTCTTACAGATACTAGCAGAATGTGGTTTAACCTTTCGCAAGGAACATCAGGGGCATTACCTTTCATGTCCAAGCTCAATCTACCAGATTAAACTCACAGAAAGCCACAAGCCCAGGACTGGAGAATTTCTTGGTGATTCAGGTGTAAGGAGTGAGACTTTCATTGATTTTCTTTTCTGTGTAGTTCAGGTTATGTAGCCTGAAGCAAGGGAAGATTGACCAGATGTTCTGCTGCCTGTTCTGACTCCTCAGTATCAATGCCATGCTCCTGACTTGAGGCAGCCTTTGCACTGCAGGGCTGAGGCACCCAATCCCAAACCCAGGGGGAATCGAGTTGGCTGGTTTGCAACGTTGGTGAGTGGTAAGCAGGCATTGTGAGAAGGCGAAAGGTTTCTGGTCTAGAAGGCCCAGTCTACATACACAGACAGGGCTGAGATGTGCCTTGTGTTATAAAAACTCAGTGTAGAATGGATCTCTAGATTGGGGAATAAATGAAGCCCCCCCCAAGAAAAGGAAAAAAAGCATGTAAGAATGGATATCCAACACATACATGTGCAAACACACACACACATACACACACACATTAGAATGCTGGATTTGAAATCTTAGGAATTTCAAAGTTCCTAAGCAAACACAGAGCAAGGCTAATAATGCTCAGACCAAACAAGCAAATAAAAAATGTACCAGCATCAAATGAAGGCAAGCAAACAGAGGAGGAAAGGAGGGAAGTGAGCAGGCCTGGGCTAGGCCTCCGTGTGCCTCTACCCTAACTCACCAGCAACAATGAAAGACCACTTTTCAGTCCTTTCTGTTATATTTCTAAACCATTCATGTTCTTTCAATTTCCCTTTGAGACATCCAAATCAGGTGGGGAAATCTTCAAACACGAGAAATTAGGTATATATTTTTAATTGAAAGTTCTTTTGAAGAGAGACCATTTTTATCTGAAGATTTCCAGTCATCTATCTGTCCTAGTGCAACAAAACGTGGTGGGTGGACCAATTAGGGAGAGTCTGCTCAGTGTCCAGGGAAGAAAGGGGAAGGGGAGTGAGGTCACTTGGGGACAGTTCCTCTCTGGTCCAGGGTTCATTGTGTGTTCTTCTAATGGTGTCTTTTGAAATCACAAGATTGAACTATGTGAAGAAGAGATCTTTATTTTTTATACTCTGTGGCTCAAAAAAAAAAAAAAGACTTTTTTTTTCTTTTTGAAAAGAGAGACTGTGCATGTGCATGCGAGGGTGGGGAAGGGCAGAGGGCAACGGGGGGAGCTTAAGCAGGCTCTATGCCCAGCAAGGAGCCCAATGTGGGGCTTGACCTCACAACTCTGAGATCATGAGCTGAGCTGAAATCAAGAACTGGACACTAAACCGACTGAGCCACCCAGATGGCCTAAAAAGAGACTTTTAATATAGGTCTGCAGCCTTAAAATAGTTAGCTGAGAGCCACTGAAAGACCCTACTAAAGCAATACAGTTTACTGGGCAGAATGCGGGGCAGGGATCAGGAGTCTGGACTCCTCGGAGCACAGTACGGAATTTTCAACACCTGGGCACTGCTTGGAGCTTTGTCTCACCCACTTGAGAACTAAGATCAGTGTTGGGCTCAGCAACGGGGTTGCCCTGTGGCCTTCTGGGGATGCAAGAGTAGAGAAGCAATCAGGCTCTACAATTCAGGCACCAGATTTCAAAAGGGCAACCCCCCTCCCCCAATAATGAATATTACCAAGTATTCTGGGAATGAAGCATTAGCAGAGACTGAAAAGGGACCTAATTCTGGCATCTGTTTTCCTCTTGGAGCTGGGCAGGAACAAGGGCCAGAGGGCCCTTGCTCTGTGCCTGGGGTACAAATTACTGCCTTCAGAATGGATGATTCTTTCCTGCTTTGTTGGCTGGACAGTAACAGCCTCTATGTGGTGAATGGAACCATAGAGAAGTCTAAATTTAACACTGAAATCATAATGAGTTGGCAAAAGAGGAAGTGATGAGTTGACGAGACCCAAGTAGCAGGGGCTAGAAGGTATTTGATGGTGGGGTATTTTATAAGGCAGAAGACGCCTGGGGTTTCTTTTTTCTCTTTATTCCCTTTTTCCCTGAAATTTGTTGGAATTCTAAACCTGAGAGGCTAGTAGCTATCGAGCCAAGGACAGAGAACTGAGAACAGCCAAGTACATTTCATCACTCAAGCATGGGGCTAAAGAAAACAAAACTAGGCACATGAGGCGATCAGCATGGCAACAGGATCTTGAGCTGGACGGAAGGTGAATATAACTGTAAAGAAATGGGTTTTGACAGTTCTTTCCAGGAGCTTTTAAATTAATGAGAATCTCTTTCATACATTGGAGATTCCTTTAAGATTGACATAAACATCCTCCCTCCACCCCAGGGCATGTTAGAAGGAGACGGGAAAGGAGTTGAGGATATTAGACAGGAAATGGGATTTGTTAATTGGAACGCAAGCATCAGCCCTTTTACAGCATCAATGGCCTTGAGTATGGAAGTCCCTGAATACACCAGAAGCTCTGGCCACTGAAGGGATTTGCAGAGGGGTGGGAATCTGTGGCAACCTGGGGACGGAAAACAGAGCAGAGATGAGCAACAACCCAACCCACCTGAGGCCAAGAGCCTGTTCCCTTACTGCTCGAGGTACTCTAAGAATATGGTACTGTCATACAGTAGGAATCACAGAATTATGCCCTTTATTTGTATATGAATGGGCCACAAAGTGCCTCTTAAAAGGATGGGATTATGGCCAAAAATGACAGAGAATAATCTTTGCTAGTTCTTCTGTTTTAAGACCACTTCTAGGCAAGGAGCCTACCAGGGGAGGTGAAGAGGTCAGACTGCCCATCCAAGGATGCAGGAGCTCCGAGAAGGAGCCCGAGTCTCCCCTGGTTAACCTCACGAGCAGCTGCTTGGCACTCCTCTTGAGAAAACTGCCCAAAGTCTAGAAATGAGACTAGTGGATTCATTATTACTCTAATCTAACACAAATGGTGAGCTCCGTAGAGCCAGTACATCAAAATCTTGAATTTCTTTAAGGTAGTGGTTCTCCTGCGTTAGAGGGCATGAGAATCATCTGGAAGGTTTGTTAGCACACAGATAACCAGACCTCACCTCTAGAGTTTCTGATTCAGAAGATCTGGGATAGGGCTGGGGAATTTGCATTTCTAGAAAGCTCCCAAGTAATGCTGCTGATGCTGCTGGTCCAGAGCCCCACTCTGAGAACCACTGCCTTAGACTTTTCCTATCTTCATTGAAAAGAATTGCAAAGTAAGTTCCCTGACACAGCAAGGAAGGAGGGACATTACTATAGGCATCTGTCAACACAGCCTCAAGTTCAGTGAATTTGGACAGAAATCACAACTGACACTGTTCCCATGCACTTGGATCTTTTAGGGGAAACATGAACACATCCTAATGAAAACAGGTAAAGCTGAGTTCTTTATGTGTTTGGTTCTTAAGTGTTACTGGCAGGAAGATTCCTAGTGGAATGAGAATGAGATCAGGGCAGAGGTCACGTTTCGGAGGGTGGGCAGACAGAGAGAGAGAGAGAGGAGAATGAGCGCATGTGAGTGCATGTGCATGTGTGTTACTGTCAGACAACTAAACGGTATTAGAGGGACCAGGACGCAGACGTGATACGGATGGGTAAGGGCAGGTGAACTTTTATCATGAAAAATTAAAATAACGCGGGGAAGCAAAGCCTCTCTCAAATCTTCCTCTGGACAGTGTGGAGGGTCCAGCATGCTGCTCTAGTATGAGCTGGAAAAGGGCCTGTGCTTTTGCCGTTTGGTTATCAGGTTGATTTCTTCTTGTTGTTTGTGAGCAGGGACTGGGGACAGCAGGTGGGGAGAGGGGGTCAGCAGGGTTAGTGTCAGCAACAGACGCCGCTATACATACCACCCAGATGCAAGTCGATGAGGTCACTGTAATAAGACTCTCCCCAATAGTCTACAACAAGGAATCGGTGAAGAGAGAGTTATTGCATCAGATAACCCTCTTGTGCCCCCAGACCCAAAGCCATCAATGACATGAAGCATACGAAACACAGAAATACAGCAAGAGGGTGAGGAGAAACAGCTGGAAAGCATGCATCTCTCTGGAAGTGCATTACATACACACACGTGCTGCAGCTATATACTTCCTGGTGGTGGAAGGAAGAGCTTCCTAAAAACCACAGGTGAGACAGTTAATAGCCAATTAACAATGTGATTGCGGCTCATACCTCTGATCACTTCAGACAGGATGGAAGGCCTTGGCTTTGCCGGGAGACCTGACCCTGCTGGAAGTCAACTGTATCTCACTAAGATTTTTAAAACTTCAAGGGCAGACCAGGAGCTACTTACTCTCTTCATTACTGAGTATTAGTAGCCCCAGGCTGAGGGTCGAAGGCAAGATGTGATCATCCTAAAAAAGCTCTGCAAGGCCACCAATCTGTGGGCTTAAAGGTGGTCAGAGCTCTCCCAGAACTCCCCTGAACCCCACTGCTGAGCATTTTCAAACCCCTTGCAGAACCGCTTTTACTGGTTAGGTTTGAGATGAAGGAGCTCCTGTTTCTCCTGAGGTTAGGCCCCAACTTCAGCCAGGCTTCTCTTTAAAAGCAGAGTCACTATCCTCCCTAAGGCTCTTGGAGGCCTGCAGGCCTCAGGTACTCCTTGCCTTTCAGCTCCACACTGTCCAGCAAGGAGGCTGCATTCTTCACATGCCTGAGATGCAGAGCCTGGGCACAGATGAGGGCTGGGCTTGGTCGGGCAGTCCTCATCCTCCCAGAATCATAAACAAATGCAGAGTACAACAAAAGCCAGCCGCTCCTTGTTACCCTTTGCCTCCAGATCTCTCTGTCTATATGCTGCTCCTGCCGATCTTTTGTTCCACACGAGGGTTCCCCCTTTAAGAAAGGCCATACCAGAAAGTAGAATGTCATCCTGGAATGGTTTTTCAACTCCTGCTCAAGGCTGATGCAGTGGATAAAATTTGCATCATGGTTCCAGAAACAAAAAGGGCTTCTCAGATGCTCCAGACTAGAAATCACATCTGCCCTAGGCTTGCAGGCTCTGAACCTAAGCCTTATGGTGCAGATATACATGAGCCTTAGACAAAGAGAGAGCAATAAGATGGCAGGTCCACATCAGCTCTCTTCTCTGGAAGGGCAGCCTGGCTAACAGTCTGACCCCTCAGAGAGCTATGGAAGCCATCAAGCAAGGCAGGATGGCAGGCTCACTCAGCTGTGCACCCTCATGGCCGGAAGACTCCAAACTGCCATGCCCAGCTGAGATGATCTCCTTAAGGACTCAGCCAGGAGCAACCAGACCAACAAGAGGAATGGGACACAGAAGCAGAAGAGAAAGGACAGCCAATGGTCACAGTTCAGCCTCAAAGATGATCTCTGCCAAGTGGGAACAGGGCCACTGGGACTTCTGACAAGCGGTGAGCCTTAGAAGTGACGTGCTTAAAATAAGAAAAGGAAAAGAGCATGTTCGGAAATATATTCTTATGGTAGGAGCTTCTGTAGCCGAGAAATTCCCAAATGCATCATGGGGGAAATCTAATGGAGCTGCCAAAGTCTGTCTTTAAAAACAGGACAAATCTGTATTTGGATGAAGGTGTTTTGATAAAGCTTTGCTTACAAGAGTTTGGACTAGAATAGTGGTTTTCAAACCATTGTGTGAGACCCTAGGGTGCACTGAGTGGTATTCCAGTGGTCTCCCAACTACCTGATTCACAAATATTTTGAACTCCTTTAGAACTTACACAAGACACACTACACTCAGAAGTCTGATACTCCGACCGTAACCCACTGAAGACCATCCACACATCCCGCTGTGCTGTCAGGTAAACTTGTTTTTGCGAGGCTCTTGGGACCCAGTGTCTTCTGCCCTCCATGTGCAAGTATCTGTACTCCCTGAAAATGTGTTGGGGAAGAGGATATCTTACATATTTATATAAATTCTGGCTTTGCAAGGAGAGTGCTCGTGGAGAGCTGCACAGGACAGCACCCTGGGGTGCTCCTCCTCCCTGAGGAGACCCAGCCTGTCAGAGCAGCACCTGTCACCGCGCGGTCCTCAAGGAGGTAACATCCAGGCCCTGGTATCACAGCACAGCTGGCTTTTGTGTTTACTGCATGCTTGGGAGACTTTCTCTGAGACCTACTCTTTATAAGGAACATAAAGTGCTGCTAGATTTAGTAGTGATTAAACTGCGTAAATAATTCCTACTGCTCCCACCCTTGGCTTCTGGGATGAAGGTAATTTAAACTGCATGTATCCTGGGGCGCCTGGGTGGCGCAGTCGTTAAGCGTCTGCCTTGGGCTCAGGGCGTGATCCTGGTGTTCTGGGATCGAGTCCCGCATCGGGCTCCTCTGCTAGGAGCCTGCTTCTTCCTCTCCCACTCCCCCTGCTTGTGTTCCCTCCCTCACTGGCTGTCTCTCTCTCTGTCAAATAAATAAATAAAATCTTCAAAAAAAAAAAAAAAACAACACTGCACGTATTCTGAGATTTCGGAGTGAACTCTTAAAACACGGTTGCCATTTCTGGCAACTCCCTCGGTGTGTCAGGATGTTCTCTATACTGGGCCCCAGGGATGGACTAGAAGCTGAGGCCTATTATCACTTGCAGTTCTCTACTCTAACCTGTATTTCCAGATTAGTGCTTATCAACAATCTAGAGTTCTTCTTTTTGATTTAAACTTAAACTTACAATTTGGCTTGTATGAAGGGTTCTGCTTCTAAGAAACAAGTCTGAAAACCACTGACTTAGACGAAATCCTGGTTGTATGTTTTTATGGAAAGGTTAATTACCTAAACAAATAGAAAGGGGAATTTTGGCAATCTCGCACACCAATCTTCAAGGGTGAGTTTCTATGACTCCTTGGCAGTCAGCAGCTTGAACAACAGCCTGTTCTAGAAATACTGAAGCAATGCCACAGTCTCGAACTGCATGGCATCCGACAGGTACACAAGTGCTTTGCAGAAACCATCAACCCTGGGGCGGCCCACCTGAACCTCAGGACCCTGTGAGGAGGCGGCGCAGACTGTCTGCCCTGAGGACTTAGGCTAACAATGAAGTGGGGGTGCACAGGCCTATTGAGTTGTTCTACGTGTTGGAAGATCTATAACTCATTTTCCATCTTGGCAGAAGTAATCTGTGGGGAAGGATAAGAAGGCTCCCTCCTGACATCTGCAAGAAGAGAAAGCAACGAAGGTAGGGCCCTGTGGGTCCTATAACAGCCGGGCAGGACATCCCTGCCGGGCTTAGGCTAACTCCCTCCGGGTGGTCAGACTTCACGGAGGGGCCAAGGAAGTGCATGCAGGGCAGGAAGCCAAAACAAGGATGGTGGGGGACATGACAGCTTCATTTGGAAGCCCGGAGACCCTCTGAGGCGAAGCCGAATCTCCACTCATTGACAAGGGCCAGCGCTTGCCTCGCGGTCACACGTCCCAGGCTTCCAGCTTACAGGCTGCTCAGTGGTTCGACTTTTTGCATCTCATTGGGTGGCCCAGGCTTCAAGCAGTAACTCCAGCATCAGGTAAGGCACAAAACCAAGAAGATCACATCCTCATCTTTCTCCCCATCCCATCTCTTCACCTGAAGGTCATCACTGAGTCGACTGTTCAGCTGCAATTTCTAGGCCTTGAAGGGCCCAAAAGATCTTCTCCTATGCCTGAACCCTGACTCCCCCGCAAATGAACTTGGGGCCTGCAGAACCCTGCGAATTCATCTTGACATCAGGCACTTCCTGTGAGTTCAGCTCGGCAAGATCCGACGGCAGCAACTGGCCCCATTCCTGGCTGCCTTCTACTGGTTCGTCATGAGTTTACAGAGAGCCTGCCTGCCAGGAGATGTAGCAGCCCTGTCCCTCTGCCATGCTAGAATAAGGCATCAGGGGTTACTGCAACATTAGGTCACCTCCCTTCTTCATGCCCTGCCTCACAACTTGAGTGCTGACCCTGGAGGCCTGTGCTCTCTACAAAGACATGGAAGTTTCTCCATCCAGAGGCTGGACCGAGACTCATGGACTCTTGAGAGAGCAGAGATCAGTCACTCCACGCCTGAGCTGGGCCTCTAGTTGGGGCTGGCCCAGTGGTTTGAAGGTCCAGAAACAACAGGGCTTCTTTCTGGCCCCTGGGATCAGGGATGACTCAGGTACTTCCTTGCTTCCTGTGTGCCCCACTGTGCTGAACCCATCTCGCAGGCTCCTTGGATGAACAGTGGGGGTGACTGCACGACGCTCTGCAGCTCTTCCCTGGGCATGGCAGCCACTGAGCGTGTGGTCCTCACAGCCATTCCCGTGTCTACCTTGTGCTGGCTCACCATCGTCCCCTGTGCCTGTCCACCCTGCCCCGAGTGACCAGCCTCTGGCAGACATAGAGCCTGGGTTCACACTGGAGGAGGTGGTAAGGGCTCTCTGGGGCATGTGTCCTCCCATTCGTGTGCAGTCTGAGCAGGAAAGGGAACGCACAAAGCTAAACACAGGAGGTGGCATGTGGGGCTCAGGCTGGGGGACCCGCTCGTGCAGTTCTGTGATGGCTCCTTGTGGTACAGTGTCCCTCATTCCCAGCTATTTTTTTCTAGAAGAAACGAAGTGGGTGGGGAGGGAGAAAGGAGGAAGAAGAGAGGAGGAGGCCTAGTGCTTGCCAACAACACGTGAAGCGGACTGAGAGTTCGTTCTACAGATAAACGGCAAACCCTCCGACAGGGGAAAGAACAAGTCCAGGCCTTGGGGAAGTCCCAAACAGAGATGCTTTCCTTTTCCTTTGCTTAACAGGAACCCCCAGTCTCGGTGATGAAGGGCCCCAGAGAACCCTGCTGGAAAAGCAGCTGAGTTCCACATGAGGTGACACAAAACTAGCCTACTATGGGGGGTGGGGTGGGGGCAGGGGCTTTCCTTTAGGAACAAACCTCCTCACAAAGGAGACCCAGACAATACCTGCTTCACCACGGAGCGCCTTCTCCACGGCAACCCCTCTTTCCTCCAGCTGCCTCTGCTTCTCCTCCACCTGCTCCAGCTGCCGCTGGATAATCTGTGGGAAAATAGAACAGTGTGAGCACCCAACTTTCTCTCGTCTCCTAGCTTTCAGGAGGACAACTGAACTGTGCAAACACAAACAGGGAGAAAAACAAATTAGGTCTGAAAGTTGGAAAGGCTTTCATCCACGGGCATTAAGCCCGGAGTGGGGTGCGGAGACCAACCACGTCGAATACCCCAGGGCCTGTTGTTAGTAAGCAGCACAGCGTGCGGGTGTCCGTCCAGCCCTCAGCAGGGGAGCTCAGACACAGGAAGTGAGGTCAGCTCCTGCATCAAGGACTGAAGTACTGCGTCCTAAGTAAGACCCTGCCAATGGTAAGATTGCTAAAGCACTAGCAGGGGTTCTTGGAGGGCACTGCCGAAATTCTGCCTCTAGAAGATTAAAAAAAAATCTAGAATGGAGCAATGTGCTAGAATCTGTTTGGAAGCGTATAGTGAGAAGTTTCTCTGTGCTACATGGAGACTAATCATGGATACTAGAAGGACATTCAACCCCCAAAGCAGCAGCCCATGACATATACCTGGAAAATGGCACACAGAAAACCAAATAAAATCCAGGGATCCAATCAGTGCAGAGAACATGGATACAGAATAATGTTCAAAAAAAGGACTAAAAGATTGGCGGTTTTTGATGCTTGCTAAACATGAAATTCAGAGGAATATCTTGGTATTTGGGTTTCCGGTTAATGTTTCTCATTGATTATAGTTTTTGATTAGTGTACTAATATAAATACAACTATACATATACAATTTCATTATAAAAACATATTGTATTTAGATATCTCTTAATACTTTATATAAAGAAATGATTTTTTTGTTCCAGAAAGAAAATCTGGAATGGTCTAGGATCTGTAAGGCCTGAACACAGAGGCTGATGCTGGGGGACAGCTCTGACCTGGGAAGCCCAGACCCACCAGAGGCTGACAGATTACAGACAGCCTCTTGATGACAGTCCTCCCAACTGAACTAGTTGCCTTTACAATGATTACTCCACAGCAAGGCATGTGGGAAACTCAAAGCCCGGCTCTTCCTTTTCTACCCAGAATTCCATAAAAACGAGGCTTCTGTGGTTGCACCAATCCAGAGGCTTGTGGCCTGACACGTTGGGGCTGTCCTCTCAGATATCAGGGACACCCCGTCTTGCTCTGCTGTCCTCTTAGCCTCCCGTGTCGGAGACAAGGAGGTTCTTCCTCTCTCAGGAGCTGTGGCCCCTCCGTCATTTTACCTGGGCTCGGTGTAGCCGCTTCAGTTCCTCTTGCTTGGCCTGTCTCCGAGCTGCCTTCTGCACACGCCGGGTCAGCTTCGCGTTCAGTTCCTCTTCCGTGTAAGTTCTTGGCTGGGGAGAATGAGAGAGATCTCCTTAGCCAGGTGCGGCAGGCTTGGGCAGGGAGAGCGCTTCCACTAGGTCGGAGCTGCCCTTCTGCCGAGTGCCTGCGGGGCAGACTCCAAAGCTGCGACTCGGCCAGAGGCCTCACTGACACTCGTCCTTGCTGGAGGCCTGACTGCTACAGGGCGCAGCTAAAGTTCTACAAATGAGATACTGCCCCAGGGGCAGGAGGCTGAGTGGGGACTGAATGTTAGGAAGTTAAAAGGACCAAGGGTCATACACTCCTTTAGAGATCACCTGTTTCCCATGCAAGGATGTCTGCTCTTTTTTAGACTTTCTGGGGGTAAAAATATGATAATTAGTTCTCCCAAGCCTCCTGCTTCTAGGAGGGCACTGCAGAAATGTATGCCTATACAGGGAAAGGAAAAAGAAAAATCAGGATCCTTTTATTTTCTTGTTTCATATAAAATGCTACTCCCTTCAGATGAGTGATATAAGAAGGTTCTCTAAGAAGTAACACCTAAAGTAGAGAAAATGGCAATGCTTCTATTTTTAAGTCTGAGTGAACCCCAAACTAACTAATCCAGTCTGAAGAAGGGAGACAGGGAGGTGAACCTAGACTGCCCCCAGGGTCTGCACAGAGGCAGCAGTCGGACACTGAGAGGAGGGAGGAGGCGGTCTGGCAGGGCGGTTCCAGCCACTGCCATCAAGCCCTAAGGAGGCAACAGTGCAAATCTGTGGACACAACCGCCTGAGCAACTCCACCCACAAATGTGGGCATTGAGGGTGCAAGGCAGGGTCAGATGCCTTGTGTAAACACCAAGCAACCACCAAGAGGAAAATGCTGAGAGGTCTGCCTCTATTCCTAACATCTTTATTTCCTCTAAGGAAAAAAAAGAGAGACTTTGATAGATCTTAAAAGAGACTTCCAAATTCAACTCACGAGTATAGTCTAATAATCTTTAAGAGCTCAAGGAAGGTGGAGGGCCAACTGAGCAGGTGAGTCCTTAAGGAACATCATGGTGTTCTAGCGCCCTAAGCATTTCACCTCGCAGGTCACAGAGCAGAGAGCACACGAACTCCCCATTCCTGTGGTGCCCAGTCCCAAAGGGCAGCCCTGGAGTGAAATTACCACATGCACTCCAGCCAGTCAAGAGCAGGGCATCTCCCCTCCGTCCGCATGACACAGCTAAAGAGAGTTCTGCCGCCAGTGTTCGCTACTGCTCCATGCATGTGGGAACAGTTAGTGAGGGTGTGGCTGGAGGGCCAGGGCTGGGGGCTGCTCCGGGTGGTTAATCACAGACACGCATGCAACAACGACCAGCCACGGGATGAGACACTACCTTTGATGCGTGTGCTCTCCTGAACGCCAAGGCGTGTGGTACATAAATCGACTTTTAAGGGGATGGGAACGGAAAACAAAACAGAATAGTAATAACAATTAAAAAATCAAAACTAGAACACAGAAATGGAGCAAAATCAGTTAGAGGTTTAAAACAAACACGTGAGACTGAAGACTAAAACACATGATTATTTTTCACAATGTCACACAGGACTGCGTGAGTGAGGAACCTGGGGATACAGATCCTAGCAGCAGAGTCTCAGTGAACCCTGGTTTTGAATAAGGACTGGGTTCACTTTTCTACTGAGAAGACAGCTTCTTCCTTGCTATGCTCCAAATCTTCTCTCTTCTCTTTTCACTCTCCCTTGTGTATAATAAACTAAAGCTGTTTAAATATATGGTTATGATGCCATTTCTCCTTCAGTAACCCATTTGCTTGTGGAAATTCAGACCACTTCTTTCAACTCAGTCAGGGGGGTGCAGCACTGGTGGTGGGAAATTCCTGTTGCTAGGGACATAGAGACAAAGATACAGAGGAAACTGAGTATCAAACCTACTGTTCTCTTCCAAAAGGCTCTCTCCTGGCAGTGTGGGCCAGGTGGGTTCCTAGCGGGCCACCCAGAAATCCTGGATGGGGGTGGGGGCCATTTCTTGATTATGCACAGTGAAAGGGGCCTAAAATAGCATAAATAACAGATATTCACCAAAAATATATCAGGCACATATGTCCTGCCTCAGACTGACTCATCTTTCCCATAAACCGGAGAGGATGAATCTCATTATTAGAACAAATCAGCTAAAAAAAAACAGAAGACAGATGATTTCCCCAAGCAGCATGTGAACCACTCCGTAGAAACTATGTAACCACAACCTAAGGGACAGCACTTAATGTCTGCCCCACACCGTGGCTGCTGTAAAAAGTTAAAGGGAGTGGGGGCAATCACGGACTGACTTCTGGCAGGCGAGGGAAGGTACCAACTCGGCAGAGGCAGCGACTCATGCAGAGACATCATGACGCATCTGTGGTGTGTTGAGAGACGGAGGCCAGCCACAGCCGCTGCTTCTGCTGTGACATGGGGACCAGGGCCTGTCCCAGAGCAAATGCACATGCCCATGGCTGGGCCACAGAGGTTAAGACACAGTGCATCACTTATATTTAAAGTCAGACTCAGGCAAAGAAAAGAGGTGAATGTGAATTATCTTTTGTTGGTAGGGTTACAGGTGATATGTAGATTTAGTCTGTATTATCTTAATTTTCTAAGTAAACATTTTAAATAAAAATAAGTTATTTTCAATTTTAGGGTTTTTGTTGTTGATGTTTAAATGAAATAAAACTCAGGCACCTGTTTCACAGACACCTGATGCAGAGATGGATCTGTGACGTAAGAGGAGCCATTTCCCCCAGCTGCTAGAGATGCTCCCTCCTGACCCCACTGTCCCTTTAGGTGTCCCCACTTGCTTTACTTCCTGCTCTGAAAATTTTCAAACCTAGTTAAAGTTGGAAGAGAACAATGAACACCTTTGCCTAGATTTGCTAAATGTTAGTTAGCATTTTGCTATATATTTGATGTATATAATCCTTATATGTAGCCTTAATGTCTTACAAGGAACTTAGCATTGATGTGATGTGATAACGCTGCATATCTACACATATTATACCATCTACGATCAAATTCACTTAATTATGCCAAAGTGTCCAGCACGCCTGTTTTTGTTTTGTTTTCCTGCTTTAGCTTCCCTCCTTGAAAATACAGAGTCTGCTCTCACCCAGGCCAAACTCACACCACAGCAGGATTCAGGTCACCACGTCCTAGGCTCAGCTTTGACTTTAGTATTGTCCGCTCAACCTCCAGCAAATGGCTCTGCCCCTGTGGGGGCACACACGGAACATGAAGCCCTCCACGCCTCTGATTCTGGGATTCTAGGAGTGGGGTCCATGACTTGTTGGGCACGTAGAAGGGGAAGAGCTCCCTATGAACCTCAGGCCAGCAAGCCCCAGGGAAAGCTGTCCTCAGTGACACATACTGCCAAGAAGAAAGCCTTGGCATGGCCAGCTTGGGCAGCCTGCCACTCCACGTTCTGCCGGGATGTTTCATTAATTAATAGAGAAACAGTGGAGAGACTGACCACAAAAGCAACCACAGATGGGAGTTTCTGACCAACAGGAGATGAACTGGCTGAACATCTGCATATCTACACGGAAGCACAGTGAACCCTGAGCCACATTCTCCTTCACAGACCCCCTGCCCACCACCGCCTGCTCCATGAACCCCCTAAGGCAGTGCCAGTCCCCAGTGTCAGCACATTTTGAGGGACCCATGTACATATCCATAAGCAGCTCTTAGTCCCAATGTCAGTAGGACTGGGAAATGCTGCTGCCTGGGAAAGCACAATGGGGAGCACTTGACAGGAAACCCACAAAGCCAGGCTCCTGGGGGAAAGCCACCACACAGGGTCCCAACTCAGTACCAGCCTGGCCAGGACAAGTGGGAGTTGGCTCTGCACATGGCAGGGCGGGATCAGAGGCCTGACTGTTCAGGTGTCCTTCTAGCAGACTGGACAGGTAAACAGCTGGCATGGCCAGGGGAGGCCAACAGACCAAGAATGAGAGGAGAACTAAAAGATGGGCTTCCTCCAGTGTGCCAAGTTGTTAAAAGCTGGACTGGGCTGGGAGGAGGGGGCTGGCCACAGCTGCAGAGCCATCTTTACTGACCAGATATGTGTGAGGCTCAGGTCTGCCGTGGCAACTCCCTGGAAGCCAACAGAGAGGCAGACTCAAATGCAAGCCCTGGAGAGCCTTGTAAGGAAGGTATATGGCGTTCTGGGGACATCTTTCATTCAGAAAAGGGAGCTGAAGATAGCTGGGCTGTCACCAGCGACAGGCGGCTGAGTGTGTGTCCCAGGCCAGACAGTGGACATGATGCAGCTTCAACTGCCCTTGTGTGCTGCCCAGGCCTTTCTGGACTGCCGCCCCACCCCCTCACTGTTTCCATGATGCCGATGCCATGGTAGAACTTTCTCTAATCCCTCTCCCTCCTCCAACTTCAATGTCTCTACACAGAGCTACAAGAGCCCTTGGAAATCAGAAGATTGAATAAATATCCAAGAGCCCTCCACATTGCGGGTTCGCTCCTCAGGAGAGTTGAGTGGCCTCCTCAGCTCCTAAGCCTGGGGCAGTAAAAGGCACCAAGTCAGATCCATAGTGCCCTTCTCAGCACAGAATCCAGGTCAGTTTTTGGACTGGTTCTTTAACAGCAAAATTTCCTCTCTAATCCACAAATGTACAAAGCAGGCAGGATGACAGGGTGCATTCCTTAGTGACTCAGCCTCCATCTGCTGCCTAAACCATCGTCCCTGTCCCAACCTCCACCAGACTGGGGCACGGACAACCCCTCTCCTGTCACTCTGGACACTGGTGGATGCTATTCCACATGGGATTTCTGAGGACAAAAGAAGGAATGGCAAGCCAGCAGCTTGCTAAAAATCGAGTGAATCTTTGGGTGTGGAATGTCTCTGTTTTCTTCCCAAGAAGACATTGAAACAAAAAGCCCCAGCTGTTCACTAAAAAAAAAAGACCCAAGAGAAGAACTCCCTTTATGTCTCTCTTACTTGGGCCTGCGCTGGGCTCAGGATTCAGCAGTGGCTCTGCTGGGAGATCCGAGGAAGGCGCTGGCTTTACACCCTGGGCTTGAGATTTGCTTTCCCTTTCTTCCACCTCAGCTAAGACCAACACTACAGGGGTTTAGGCTGGGCTTGACCCCTACATACCTCTCGCCTGGACTTCTGGGAGGACCTGTCAAGGATGTCGTCACTGGAGAGGTCCGAGTCCTCCGAGAAGCTCAACTGGCGCCGCAGCTGCAGCTCTGGGGGTGGAAAGAAGAGGCAAATCGAGGACACCACGGTGCTTTCCTGACTCCTACATGCATGCACACCGCCCAGGAGAGCAGGGGAGAGGCTGGCTTCTTTCTCAACCCATGCGGGGGAGCCAGGAATTTGGAGGCCGAAACCTGTGCTGGCAGGGGCAGTGCGAACACTTGAGTAGGCGGTGTCCGCTTGGTTCTTCCCCGAAGTGCCGCGCTCCACCTTGCTCAGAATCAGGCCCTGCTCTGGGGCTGTGTGACCTGAGGAAGTGTACACACCTCCCAGGTCTCCCTTACTCAGTTCCAAGCTGGGTTTTAGAATTATTCTACCACGTGGAATATGCTCTGTGAGCCTATGGTTCAGCTTCTTTCTTCCTTACCCCGTCAGCATAGCTTCTAAGAACTCTCAGGGAAGCAGCAGGAGAAATGGATCGTTTGAGGAGAACCAATGCCTGGAGGACACACCCCTTATGCCCTGCCCCAGGAGGGGTCCCCTGGTGCTGACATACCTGCTCGCACAACGGGAGACATCCTGTGCTTGCCCAAGTCCACAGTGGCACTGCTGGAAGGGGTGCTGGAACAGGACTTGTCATCGCCCTTCTTCTTCTTGTCCTTCTTGTACCCAGAAAAGACTGACTTCCACAAGGACCTGGGCTTGGCAGCAGCTTCCTCCAGGAGGTTTGGGCTGGGCTTCTCTGCGGGCCGGCCCTCACCTTTGGACTTCTTCTCTTTCTTGTTTCTGCGGGGGGAGAAGAGTGACGATCTCTTCTTGCTCTTCCCACTGGAGCCCTCGGATGAGGTGACTGAACCATCAGGGCCCCCTGAGTCCGATGGAGGGGAGAGGACCTCCTCACTAGTGGCTTCATGCTTCAGGGTGGGCTCCCCGGGGCCTTTGAGAACTGGGCGTTTAGGGGATTCGGGGCCGAGGTCTTTGCCCTTGGAGGGAACTGAGGAGGCTTTGCGGGAGGTGCCTCCTGGGGGCCTGGAGGTCCCAGCTGCCATCTCCATCTCCTTCATCCTACTCAGCTGCTTGGCCATAGCGTCTCTCAACGCCTGGCTCTTCACAGACTTCTCCCTGGCTCGCATGCGCTCCTCAGCCAGCTCCTTGGCTTCTGGAGAGACTACGGGCAGGCCCCTCTTCTGTGGTTGGACCCCACTCTCCAGAGTAGGCAACCTACCATTCTCCTTGGCTAGGGGTGGGTGGAGGGGCCTCTCCGTGCGGGGCCAGTAGGAGGGGGGGGTGAAGAACTTCTCTTGTAGACTTGAGTCCTCCGTCTTGTCATCATAGGTATCCTCCACATCATCGGCAAAGGGGATCTCATCCACACTCTCCACAAACGACTTCCGCACCTCTTCTCGAGGGGGCTGGGCAGGCTCTCTGGGGGCCCGCATAAAGGAGGCAGGCGGGGGGGGTGGGATCACCGAGGCTTTGGGCTCGGTCTCCTTATGCTCATAAGTCTGATATGGCTTCCTTCGAAGAGTTGCGGGCTCCTCGTCCTGGGGTGGGGGTGGGGGTGGGCTTGAAGGTGGAGTGAGCATGGTGGAGTCCGAGGTGTTGAAGCTCTGGCTGCCCCAAGTTTTCATGTTGGAGGAGCTCCCATGAAGGCCCAGCCCAGAGCTGCTTGATAGATCTCTTCTCTCCTCATGGGAGCTTTTCAACTCTCGGTCTGATGGGGACTTGGGGGTCGGCAGGGAGGGTTGGTCGCCATCCGACTTTGGCAGGCCTAGCCTCTTAGGAACAGGTGGAGGTTTTAGAAGCTGGAGCCCCTCACCCTGAGGAGACTTCTCAACTGAATAGGATTTTAGGGACGCTGGTTTAAAGGCAGGTGAGGGGAAGCTGGTCTCGGACACCTTGCTCCGATCTACAGGTGTGAGCCCGAGGCTGCGGCGGATCTCGGCGCTCTTCATCCAGAACTCTGCCACCAGGTCATCCCGTTTCAGGGCCTCATCCACAGCCAGAGGGCTGCCCAGTCTATCCTTGGTGTCCCCTTGGTTCTTCAAGGGGAGGGGAACCATGGGGATGGACGTTTTGGCTGGAACAGGCTGGAAGCGTATGGGGGACTTGGTGGGGGACGGGACAGTGGCCTCAGAGGAAGGCTGAGGCTGGGAACAAATGGGGAGCTGGGTGCTGGTGGGGGTGGAGGTGGCCAATGGTGACAGGTGCTGTGAACTAACTGGGGAGGTAGGTGTCCTGGCTTCCGGCAGAGCCACCGGCTGAAATCGGATAGGAGAGCGCCCAGCTCTCTGGTCAGTGGGCACTTCCTCTTTGGGCTTCACTTTGGGGAGCAAAGGTTCAGGGGAAAGGCTCTCTTCGGGCAATTTCACCTTGGTAGCAACAGAGACAGGTGGGATTTGGGCCCCCTACAGAAAAGGAAGACAGAAGCTGCTTAGAAGGAAGGGTTCAATGGTCAGAAGAAACCCGCTGGGGAGCTCTCTCTCAAAGGGCCTGTGTTTATGAAATAAATTCCTCTCTCCGTCCTTTAGGCTGTCATTCAAATGGCTCCAGGAGAACCCTTCTCACTTTCTGCTCTATTTGTTCAATTTTTAAAGCCACTCTACTCTGCTGAACAGACTTAGCTTTCAGGGTTTGGTTCATCTCAGACACATCCTACATTCTTTGTGCACTGAAATGGACACTGCCCAAAGCACACTAATGGATCCAGCTCTCCTGACGATGGACCCCAAGAGCTCCAGGTCTCTGATGTATGAAGACAGGGGCCCACACTGTAAGATTTAAAACAGCTTTTTTTTTTTTTTTTTACAGTCTAAACTACAAATTGTCCTTCCCAGGAAGCTCAAAGATCCAGATATTCCTGCAAAAATCCTTGTCACCCCACCCATTAGTCTCAGCAAACTCCCCCAATTGCATGAATGAAATCACCAAATTCATCTTGCTTCTTAGAATCTCAAAGACCAAATCAAGCCAACGCAGGTCTTGAGTTTGGCCTCCTTCCCCGATCGGTCCTCCAGATAGCATTTCCCATAGGTGAAATCATACTGTTGTGATCCACTTACATAGCCTTCTCCAACGTGTGGCTCACATACCACTGGTAATCTGGGTGAATATTTTTAATTTTAAAACTTAGTCATATGTTCATTTTAACATAACACTAAGAAACAAATCCATCTGTAATATCAAACCAATGATTCCACAAAAATTATTGTTTTAACTTAAAAATAGTTACTTTTAAAATGTTGTGGTATGATAGCAGAGCGACACAGTGGTGGGATGACTCAGGTCTGGGATTGGTACAGCGCAGGGTTAGGGAGATGCTGCCCAGACTGCCCTGTCCTCGTGGTGAGGACTGAGCTGGATCCCCAAGGCCACTCCTGTTTTCAGCAGCCCCACTTAGCACAAGAAGCAAAAAAAATGGATTCACAGCAAGGGCCCTAAGATGAGGTCCCATCAGTTCCGTCCCCCACAGTGAGCCCTGAGCCCTTACCTCTGCCACAGGGCTATGGCCTGGGGAGAGTAGACCAGCTCGCTCCTCAGGGGGTGGGGCAGGGCTGGGGACTTGGGCAGGACCTGAACAGAACAGACACAGGATTTATAAAAGAAAGCACCCCCACCCTTCCTGCTGAGAGCTCCTCTCCCAGCCACCTCTGTAGGGGGGTCCCTGTCAGCCAGCAGAAGAAAAGTGCTTTCCCAGAGTGTCCCCAGATGCCACCTCTGCTCACTCTGGAGTGTCGACTTTCTTCGTGTGTGTGTGATGTGTCCAGCTTGGGGATGTACCCCCTACACGTTCATGGCTCCAGAGCACACACAGAAGGGCTGTTGGCCAAAGCCACGTGCAGAGTCCATGCATGGGGAAGGAGGACAGCAAACAGAGCTGTCTGCCGTCTGGAGGCTGGTGTGCAGAGTGCCAGCTGTGCTCCAGCTCCACTTCGGTGACCTGTGTCCTGGGGACTGCTCTCGTCCTTGCAGGCTCTCAGTGGGAATTCTGGAAGCAGTTTATCCCGAGACCACAGACTTACTTCTCTCCCGGGGCCCTGGTGAGGTGACGGGTTGCTCCTCCTCATTTTCAGATACCCTCAGCTCCAGCTCTGCCTCCACTGCTGCCTGGCGCTGCACGCGGAGCTCTGTTTCAGCATCCGATGGGATATCATCAGACCAGCGCTGATCTAGCAGAGGGAAGGGAGAGCACGGCACCTGAGTGAGGCCCTGCTTCTTTTTGAGTTTCCTGCCATACCCAGAAAGCAGCCAAACCAGCGTCTAGACCTGGCTCTGTGCCCCAGCTGGGCCCTGCCTACTGGTTCCCACCAAGCTTCTGAGAGACTTGGCCCAAGGCCCCTTATTCTCTGAAACATGGTGCTGTCATCAAAGCCTGCGGTGCTCCATTTTCTTTTTAAATGCACAAGATGGCACCTGAGGGACCAGAACAGAAAGAAACACAGTATATGCACCTGTGAAGGGTAGGCTTTGCTTCGTGGACTCACTCACGGTCTGTTTCCCGCAACACCACAGCGACAACCATGCCCCCTCACAGTCTCGCCTGGACCCTCTCATTTCTCCCAGGCCAGTCCCTGTCTCCTGTCCCCAACCAACCAGACTATATTTCTTAAAATACCATCTCCTTGCAGCTACCATTCAGAGGACATCCACTGAATTAGAGGCCCTTGTCTAAAGCACCCAGTCTGCTCGGTTTCGCAACCACGACTTACTGAATGCAGGCTCTGCTGTCTGCAGGCTTAGGGGTGGAATGACACGCATTCAAGTTAGTGCCAGGACAAGGAATGAGACCAGGAGACCTAACGGTGGCCTCTTCTGTGTGCCCTGCTTTTGCTTTAACGTATCTTATCTTTCCTGAGTTGCAATCACACAGTGGGGAAGAGGGCAGTCAGCACAGTGGAGAGGGGAGGCTCTGGGGTCCCTCGTACCATCATCCAGCTCAGCACCAGTGTCCCCTGTGTCCCCATTCTCCGCTGCCTCCCCTTCTATCTCTGCCGGCTCTGAGTCCACATCTTCCTCCAGGTCATTCTCATCAAATGGGACTGTAAAGCAGAAACGTTCAAAGGAAGGAAGAAAAGGACAGACAGATAGACAGAGAGACTGCCTGTGCAGGTGTAAATGGGTTGTGGTCTTCCCAGGGCTGCAATGTGAAGACCTAGAGAAGGGCGGAGATGGACTCTGAAGGGTGTGGATTTGGACCCCAGCGCAGACATCGGCCAGACTTGGGGGGAGCTAAAAGCGGTGTGGGCGCTGGTAAGAGCCCGGGTCCCTTCCTGAACACACGGGACTAGCACCGCTCAACTCCAGCAAGGCCAACTGGAAGAGGGAGAGCAGTGTCAGGTCTGGTCATCTCCCCTCTTCTGCCGAGGCTGCCGCAAGCTCCACAGTGTGAGAAGGACGGGGCGGNGGGGGGGGGGGGGGGGGGGGGGGGGACACTGCTTCTCCAGGCCCAGCAGCACCAACGGCTCCCATGCCAGCACTCTCTGGACTGTGTCACCTAATCCTCACACTGATACGCTAGTGGGGCTGGGGCAAAACCGAGGCCACACGGGTTAGGTAACTTGCTCACGGCCACACTGCTCCATCTAGCAGCTGCAGTGCCGTGTGTTGGTGAGTTTACTGCCGTGTGAACCCCAAGGGCACCCACCTCCCCTTTCAAATGGCAAAGGTTGCAGCTTCGCTTGGGATAATTTGGAGAAATTTTTTTTTTTTAAAGTATGAGGGAAAGGGTGAGGGGATATGTAAAGTTCATTTTCTAGACTTAAGAGTAGCCCTTCAGTGCCGCAGAACGAGGCAAAACACTGGTCGACTTCATTTTCCTCAGGAGGAACCAGCCCCTACACACACACACACACACACACACACACACACACACACACTCACTCTCTCTCTCTCATTCAGACTTGTTCCTAACCTCTGTACACTTGGAACTCACACTAACAGTTTGGAATAAATGAAAGCAATTAAAAAAGCAACGCGTGCTGCTTTAAAGGATGCTGTGAGATTCCTGTGGTACCCGAGACTGACAGGCCCTGTCTGTCAGGGGTCCTAAGAGCTTCTTCTAGGGTTCGAAGTACAGCCATTCTCCAAAGGTTCTCACTTCAGGAAAAGGGGTTATGCTTAGATTTGCATATCCAAGAGCTGAAGGCTCCAAGCCCAAGGGGGTTGGGTGGACGGTAGGGAGATTTCTTCGAAGGCCGTACCATAATGAGAGGCCATGCAAAACCAGGCCCTCTCAAGTCTCTGGCCTCTCCACTGTCCAGCCTCATGAAGCTGTCCCCTGCTACTGTAAGCATGTGCAAGGTGAGTGTGGACAACAAGGTCTGAGTGTGATAAAAATCAAGGAAAATCAAGTGACTACCTTTGGGGGTGGGGTAGGTAAGATAGGGAAGGGGCACTTTGAAGATGCTGGCTTCACCTAGTCACAGGAGTTTTTGTTAAAAAAGTATAATAATTGCTTGGGGCACCTGGGTGGCTCAGACAGTTGAGCATCTTGATTTTGGCTCAGGTCATGATCTCAGGGTGGTGAGATCAAGCCTCGCATTGGGCTCTGCACTGGGCGTGGAGCCTGCTTAAGATTCTCTCTCCCCCTCTGTAAATGCCCCCCTGCCCCTGCGCTTCTGGCAGAGTAGGACACTCTGTCAAAAAACAAAAACAAAAAAAACCCAACAATAAAAATAATTCCTTAAGCTGTATAATTATCTAATCACACCTTTTGTATACTCAACTTATTAAAAACAAGGTAATGGCTTGCATCTAATTCTGGAGAACCACTCAAAATAGGTTTGGAATTGACAACAGGGAAAGATGGGAGAGTTCCAGAATAAGTTCTAGGCGGGCCAACAGTTAATGTCACACTCCTCCTTCTGAGATACCAGGCAGTCCGTGGAGTTGGTAATGCCAAGATGCTTTCCTGTAATGGTGGCATTTGTTGGGAAAAATACTGGGGGTAAAATTACTCAATTATTTCCACAGGTTTAAAACCTTTGTGTGGTACCAATGCTGTTTCAGTTGATCAAACACCAAGAAGTGGGATATCTGAGGAACACACAAAAGTCTCTGTGCCTCCTCAAACCTGAGCTTCCTGTCTGGATAACGAGCTCATGGTTTCATGACACCATTTCTGAAGAGGTGGGGACACAGATGCCCCTCTTCCCCCAGCACTTTTCTCCTTTGGCAATCACCCCAACCCAGTGCAAATGGAACCAGGGGCTCATCCTGTTAGGGCCCATTGTGTCCAACATGTATGCTCAAATAAATCTATGAGTGCCTGGGCCTCAAGATGGTAATTTATACTTCTGTCGGCAACTGCACCAGATGCGAGCACAAAGGAGACCATGACAGGACTCCCCCATGTGGCACTGTTCAAGTCACACTGCCCCATGTCAGCCTGATCCCAGCCCTAGTCCCTTGGCCCTCACACGGTTGTCCAACTCAGAGTAGCTACTAAGAAATGTCTGTTGTAGAGTCAGAAAGGTACTAAGCCTACAGTCCCTGGGAGTACCTTGAAAGGAACAATTGACACATATAATAAAAAACGAACAAGTGAGAAATATCAATGCAGCAGCAGCAGATACTGGAGAAATGCAGCTTGAGGGGTGGAACTGGGGATTAAACCCAGGTTAAGATGGAGTGCAGAGTGCCAGAAGCTGCCACACACTATGGAAGCTGAGAATCACAGACATACATAGCTTTTGCTTTATTTCAGCTGCCAGCTGGGAAGTCCTGACACACCAGCCTTCTCCAACCTTCTGGGAGACATGACTAACTAACTAGGAGGGATGCCCAGCAGCTTCTGTTCACAGAGCTAGGGTCTGGCTGCAGCTCTCCCTGTGGCTCTGTGACTTGTGTGCCTGCGTCCACTTCTCCCGCTGCGAGTGAGGACAATGGGATGGGCTGGTAAGAGGCTGGTAGTAAAGAACCATGAGCTCCAATCCTACCCATCCCAGAAGCAACCACTAGGACCACAGTTCTCAACCAGGGGGGCAATAGTGCCCTTCTTCAAGTTTATTTGATACTGTGTAGGGCATTTTTGGTTGTTGCCTAGATGGCAGGGGCAGGAGGTAGAGGCTGCACGGCTGGCGTTTCGAGGGCCAAGACAAAGGAAGTTAAAAGTCCTGCAACGCAGAGAACTGTCCTGGGCACTGCTATCGCCTGCATTGAGAAACACCCCTCCAGAAAAGGTAAGGAAGGACAACCAAGGTTTCTGAGCTATCTCTTGGCCTAAGTATTTGAAGAGACCCCACAGCTCAGTATGCAGACTCCGTGGACACTGTGTCTAGTTATACCCAGCCTGTCCCTCTCCTTTGAGCTGGACAACATCCACCAATCCTCTGTTCCCCCCTCTTCACTGAGGAGTCTTCCACAAGTCCCTGAGTACTGAACGTCTCCTCCTCTGGACTTTGGTGGGTTTGTGGAATATTAACAGATTCCTCTACTTTTACACCCAACTGCTACACAACTTAATTTCTACAGACTTTAAAAATCACTGTGAAAAACGTTCCCTCAGTTTTGGCCTTTACTCAACCGTTATTAATAATAATGATAACAATAAAAATAAAAGTTTAGTCAGTTCAGTCTACGCTCTTGCTCTCCTCCAGATCTTCCCTGAAGGGCGTGGGGTGTGCATCTGGTCCATGCAAGGATGGGCTGCCTGAGTGAGGCATGCATGTGCCCCCCCCCACCTTGGCATGCACTAGCAGCAGGACCAGAATTCTAGTGTTAAGGTACCAGCAGAGCTGCCAAGAGAGAGTGGTTATGGTGAGTGGGAAGAGAACAAACATCACCAGACTACCTCCGGAGACTGTCTCCAGCCAGGCCTGCACGGCTGCACGGCGTATGGAGGGAAGGTCAGGCACTGAATTTAAAACAGACGATAGATACAAAGTTACACAGGAATGCGTGGTCCCCGTGAGGAGAGCTGAGGTCATCCTAGAGCCCCAAACAGAAGAGAAACTGAGACATGTTACAAGCCAGAGGCCCGTCCGGCACCGATGAGGAGTCACAGTCCCGTTGTAAGCCTATATGATGGGCATTCAGGATGAGAAAAGGAGAGAAAACACAGGGAGGGTCAACGGCGGCTCGAGGCTGCGGAGCTAGCCCGGGCGGCAGGCCAGTCCGATGTCCCTGGTCAGCAGGATCTTTCTCCTCACTCCTGCTGAGTGTTTATGCTGCTGCAAAAGTATTAACAGAGGCTGGTCTTGCCTGTAGGTGAAGACTTGGGGCTGGGGAAGATCAGATGTCCCTGTGAAAGGCTAAACTTCATGAAGGCAGGGAGCACCCCTTTGTTTACTCAGAGCCTTCCAGGGTGTGTGGCCCCGCCAGGCGCTGAATGGAAGCATGAAGACGAGCCAGTGAGAGACAGAGGCTGATGACACCAAGGATCCATATTTGGACGGTGGGTAAGCAGGGTCAGAAGGTATGGAGAATGACATGGCACCTGCCACATCCCTCAGTAGTCTCCACTTCCCCCTTTTATTGCTTGCAATTCCTAGAAGAAGTCAGGCTAAAGTTCGTCTTCACCCTACTGTGGAACACAGACCATTTCAGCTGAAACCTAGACTTGGACATTATGCTAGCTACTCTAAAGGCCTCCTGGATCTAAATCTCTTCTTAAAACTTTATTTCAGTTCAAAATATACTCCCCCACCCCGTCCTGGCAATGTACATTCACACTCAGACACACCACACGAGGAAAGCACCAGAGCATTTTACCAAGTGGACAGAGTAACCCTGTCTAGTCATATGGGGAAAGAAAGCAAATTCTTGGTTTTCCCAAGGTCAAGTCCATTTTACTATTTGGCATCTGTGGAGAAAGCACTCATAACCTCTTAACCCATAGAGAACTTTACATATCCTCAAACAATAGCTAAGGGTCGTGGTCACAATTAATATCAGGAAAATAAAATGGTTCACTGGCTCTTACATTTTGATCAAACTGATGGCTTTGGTCCTAACGGAAGAGTCCTCTGCAACAGTGAGAGGGGAAGCAGGGACAGATGGTGCTCTGAGGGGCACTGGGACCTTGGATCTTGAAACAGTTACCTCTAGAAGTGGAGGACTCAGAGGTTGGTACCATTCGCTCCTCCTCCTCTTTCTCTCGAATATGCGTCCAGTGCACATCAGCCTGGATCTCCAGGGGGTCTGCCGGGTTTATGATCTGCTGTAGCCTCTGGCTCCCGACTAGTGTACCAGGATCAGAGGTGGAGGAGGTGAGGAAGGGAGAGACGATGGAGGAAGGAAGCAGAAAATAAACAGTCAAGGAAGGGAGGGGATGAAACACCACAGGAAAGGAAACAAAGAAAAGTTACCATATTTGCCAGGATCAGTTTGAATCAGAAAGAGGCAAAAACTGAGAACACACACAAACACACACGATTTCCACTTGTTCAACTTGATTTAGTTGTTTCAAGCTTCCCTTATACTGTTCATTTCAATGAAGAGAAACATACATTCCAACTCCAAAAAGAAAGAACTCTCCTTCTGATGCTCTTTTCAACTTATCTGCATTTGAGAGACCCAAATGCCAAGTCAGAAAAAAGAGCAGGTTACAACTGGCCTCTGAAGGGCCATCCCTCCAGGGCATGAGTACTCAACTCCATTACCTAGCAGTGTGAGATCAGACAGGATGCACCATTCATGTCCCTTCTGTGGTCACACAGCATGGTGCTTACTGCCACCTATCATGCTGATAGCTTCTCCTCTGAGATTTAAGCCAAGTGACAAGAGAAAAGGGGGATGGGACAGTATCATTCTGTCATGAACCAGCTAATTCACGCAGGACAGAAACTTACTTTGTTGGTACTTTTAGTGTTTATCTTTTGCAGCTAGAGAGAAAAAAAATCCCCCTTCCATAATAGGTCTCATGCTGCATGCTGTTCTGTGGCAGGGACACAGCTATGAGGAAGAAATGGAGTCTGGGGAGGCAATGACTGGGGGAAGAAGCAGAGCTCTATCCTGTAAATTCCCAAAGCTTTGGGAGTTCGTGGGCAGGAATAAAACAATACCTCTTTGCTTTTTCTGAGGTCAAAGCCCTTTTTCTTAAAACTCCATTTGGGGCCCCACTTCTCCCCTCTGGACACAAGACCTGTCTTTTCAGCTAAATGAGAACTCACCAGCAGCTCCTTCAAATTATTCCTGCTGTCAGAGCCCCAGGAATACACATGCAGCCCCTGCCCTGTAAGCTCCCTATAATCAGTGCTTGGACCATGCCATATGGTTGGGTTAAAATAAAGGAGCAGCCAGCAGCTCGGAGAGGGGACGCTTTGGGAGGGAGGATGGCTCTTCAGGCAGCAAGAGCAGGTGCCAAGGGATCTGAAAGGTTCCGGGACTCCTGACGGAAGCCCGCTCTCAGGAGCCCACTCTCTCTGCTTGGCTTCACTACCACCCAACCTCTTAATTTTAAGCAATGGAGAATGTGACATGGACAGAAAGTACCAGTAAGATCACCAAATGTACGTGCGGGCACCACGCTGTGTTAAATGTGGGTGGGAGCCCCACATGCACTGTCTTGTTGGAACTGCTGGTCTCCGCACATTCATTTTCCTAAGGTCAACTGGCTTTTATGGTGTTGGATGGGGCTAAATCATAGCAAAGTTATCCAACAGCTTGAGTGTCCTACGACTAAGGAAGGTAATTCAAAGAGAAAAATGTGGAGCCTGTCTTCATCTTCTAAACAAAGAGAAGACAGGGAGTCTTCTCCCCAGATAATGTTCTGCTTCCTGCTTATAAATGTCGCCTTGGGGACTTATCAGCCAGTACGTCCTCCTTTTTCAGAGAAATGTTAAGAGGCACAGTGGAGGGAGGTTCTGGACAGCTCTGCGGGTGATGACACCTGTGCCGGCTCCGCCCTTACAGGTGCTGTGACTGTGACATGAGGTTCTCGACATGAGAAGAGGCTGAGTCTTTCTTAGAGCAGGGAGCTTGCAACAAAGCATACAAGGGGCACAGACAGGGCCACATTCAATGAGGCTGCTTCTGGAGTCTTCTCCTCTACTGCCCTTTGACTCCCCTTTGTCTTAAATGCTATTTTGTACATCACCATTCATGAAGGCTGAGCCCAGGGACAGGTGCCGAGCTAGTCACGTGCCAAAGCCCGTCAGCACAGCTTTATAAAGCACAGATCTTTTCATGTGGGACCTGCTCTTGAAGGCAAACTCTGGATGGCAGCTAGGGAGCCAGGGTAGAAGGTGGGCAACGGGCAGAGCGGGTACCTTTATGTGTACCCGTAGCTTCTTCCTTTGACAGCTGCTGGAGCCACTGGCCTTGCAGTTCTCTGTCCCAGGGGCAGTACTCCCCTTCTACAGCAGGGGGAGCCAGACACCCACAAACACAGGATCAAGCATCCCACGTGGGGATCAACAGAAGAGAGAATGGAAGGGAGGAAAGAGAATAGAGAAGAGTTATCTTCAGGTGCAAGGCAAGAACATCCTGTCACTGTCTACACAACCAACAAAGTCCACTGTGCAGAAGTTACACACACCATGGGCTAGGAACACAGGCCCAGAGTCGGGCTGAATTTGTCGGTATGTGTTTCTCCCATTCCTGCAGGCTGGGTCTTGACACTAGCTTCAGATCCAGGAAATTAACTCGGTGTGGAGGAAAGCAGGGCTAAACTCTCCCACAAAGCATACAGACTTTGACTCTAAGCTGTGTCTGGGGCTAAAGCCACCGAACATATGAATCACTGGCTAGAGATAATGATGTCTGAAATGATACAAACAAAATACCTTTCCTCCGGGTGTGCTGTGAGCACAATCTCCCCGCCTCCCCGCACTCACAGGGACGCGGGGGCAGCCCCGAGCCCGAGCCAGCCACAGCTCTGCAGACACCAAAGTATGGAGAAAAGAACTCAAAGCACCAGCTTCCCGGCCCAGTGCCTGCCTCCTTCTTGCACAGACCATACTCATTTCTCATCAGGCCACCAAGTGCTGCCTCTGTGGACCTCACCCCAGCCTCTGTCTTTGGAGGGAAGAGCACAGGAGAACCAGTTCTAGAGAAGCCCCTTAGGGGCCTCAGGAAGTGCCTGCCTCTGACCACTCACACTGGCGTCGGGCACTTTGGGGGCAGGAGGAGGCCGTGCTTCCTTCTTGCCTGCCCTGCCTCACCAGTGTCTTGGAGCTACACAGCTCTCAGGACCATCTCAGTACTGTGCACCCTGCCTGGGAAGGCTCTGCATTTGGTCAGCACTCGGTCCTTCCTGTGCCAGACTGCGGGATGGGATTTGGGCCACCAAGCACATGGAATTCCAGGAGGAGCAGAGGTAAGCAGGAAGAGCAGCAGAGAAATCTAGTGCCAACTCTACAAGGCCCAGCGCTGTCTAGAATTTAATGAGCCCCTCTGACAACGGCTGGGAGAGATTGCTGCTTTAAAGGCCCAGGTCCTTCTCCTCCTCTCCATGTACCCTGCAGAGAGAGCACAGCCGTGAATTGACAGGGCACCGCTGTCAGGGGGATTCAGGTCTCTATCCGCCCTAGTTTCTTCCACACCACCCACCAGACATCTGTGCAGCCAGGGCAGGGAAAGAATGACCCTCTCTCTTATAGAGGCAAGAAAAGAAGGCCCACCAAGTTCTTCCTCATCACTCAAGGACACACACAGCCAGAGGTAGGGGCAGAATGGAAACATTTCAAGTCTGAGGCAAGAGAACATTTCAGAGGCAACCAGACTGACTGAGTACTGGAACTGATACTCCTTCTCAGGACACTGGTCCAAACACATTACCACCTGTCATCAACTGAAATCTGTCTAGTGGGTGTCTAGCCCCTCCTCAGTGACAACAGCTCTGAGCAGAGTGAGAGTCAATGCTCTGCAGCCTCCAACATCCTAGACTCTGAGTAAGGGAATCCTCTAGAAATCTAAATTCCCTTTCTTTATTAAAATAAATTTCTTTAACTAAAACTAAAGGGAAAAAATAGAGAAAACAAGGAGAGGAGAATGAGTAACCTAATTTGGATGAAGTCCTTTTGCTGACCCTCTACCTTCCACTTCCAATTTCTACTCAGAATGTGCCTAAGGGACATTACTTCCACTGTCAATGGCCTCCTCTGCCCCCGAAACGAAGGTCAGAGAGAGGCAGGAGGGATGGTCTCTGAGGCTGTGGGAGGCACAGCTGTGTGCCAGACTCCAGCCTGTGTGTGACTCCAGCCACAGAAACCTTACCCAGGCACAGAACAGACTGCCTCAGGGATGAGACAGGGTCAGAGTGAGGAGAAGAGATTTTTTTCTGACCTTCACTAGACTCTTCCTCTTCCTCCTCATACTCCTCCTCTTCGTCCTCCTCCTCCTCTTCATACTCCTCCTCCTCTTCTTCTTCATTCCTAGGCCCGTAGCTCTTTGAGGCCTCTAGTTGCTCTTCGCTCTTGCCTTTCAGAAGAGCATGGATCCTCACAGCCTCCTTCCAAGGAACACCGCCCAGGTCTGAGGTGGGCAGAGGGGGCTCCTCTTCCTCCTCTTCCTCCTCTTCCTCCATCTCAGACTCAGAACTGCTGTGGGGGAAACAGCCACACAACCGAAGTGAGGAGACAGTTAAAGGCCACAACCAGAGGCAAAATCTCCCAGCAAAGCAACTGCTGGGCAGGAAGGGCTCAGGACAGGCACGGAGGGNGGGGGGGGCCCCCCCCCCCCCCCCCCGCAGGTAAGGCACACGCCGGGAAGGAGAGAGCGTGAGTAGAGGGCCAGAGAAAACACACACGTACAAGTAACCCCTACAGAAAGCCACATGAGCCAGCAGCTCAGTCTGGCAGGGCCCTCTACTCGGTGAATGGCAACTTCACCAAGTTCGGTTTTAGAGGCCCTCAGAGACAGTAGGGGGCATGGACCCATTCTGATATGAACACATGACCGGGGGAATCAAGAGTGGAAGAAAGTCTCCTTTCATCGTGATCTACTGTTTGGTTTGAGGAGCTCAATTCTACTTGGCTCAGGTGGTTTGGAAGGCTCTCGTGGGAACTAAGGTGAGAAAGATCTGCCTCCAAGAGGCCTGAGCTGAAGCCTTAGCCACAGACAGGCTGGCCATCAAGGTGCGTGTGCTGGAGGGAAGGCTGCATACTCAATTCCACAGTGTTCCCGAAGTCCCCCTCACGTGCCACGCCGGGAGCACGATACTATGAGGGACACAGAGCTAACAAAGCAGCAAAGGCATTGTTCACTGAAGTTACACTACAAGGACCACGGGGAGAGCATGGAAACAAATACCTCATCCCCGGGGTCATCGCCCTTGACAACCAGCCACGTTTTCCACCACCATTCTTCCTTTACGACACAGAGCCTGGGCTCAGCTTGAAAAGGGAAGCAACACGAAATGCCAGAGACACTAGCCGTGACTTATGTAAGCCAAAGTCATAGATCTCCACCCTCAAGACCACCACCCCAGAGCATTTGTACTCTGTCAATAGGTGGTACAAGAATAAAATCAACACCCTGCAATGGGGCTGCAAAGCAAGAGAAAAACCCAAACATCACTGCGCAAATGAAGCTTCTCAGACCTATTTCATGGTCTGATAATAATTTCCCGAACGTCTTCTCCAGGAGAGGCGCTGCCCTCAGTGAGAAATGTGTAGTTGAGTGGGCTGGAGGAAATTTGGCTTTTACAATCAAGCATGGTCCAACTCCTGGCACGAGAGAGCCTCAAACCCGAGATGCATCCTGCATGGGGGTGATGTGCAGTCCTGTCTTCCTGTGATGGGGGGCTGCTCCCTCCCACCCAGAGTGGGGTTGTGCACGTGAAGAGGGAATCAGTGAATAACATGTGATACGGTCAATGACACCCCACTCCTAGCGCTCTTAGTACCTGTGCAGTAAAGAAGTTCACTTTGCTCAAAGAGAGGGCTGGCCTTGGTCTCAGTGACTGGGAGGTCAACTCGAAGCCCCTGGGAGGTCCTGCCTGATGGGAATGTCTTTATTTCCCTGGAATCCTTGGGTCATGGTGGATAGTCTAATAATGTGATTTAGGGTGAGGGCTGACCATATCTGAAAGACCAATAATTTAGGGTGGAGGCTTGAGTCATGCAGTATTAGTTGGCCTGGAGATGGAGATCAATCACACCACATAGATAATCAATCAGTCAATCAATGCCTAGGTATTGGAGCCCCAATAAATCTCTGATCATCAAGGCTTGGGTGAGTAATACAATACAGGCTTTGTCACGCATTAATGCCAAGAAAGTAACACTGCCCTGACTCCGTAGACAGAGGACAATGGAAGCCCCGCATCTGTACTTTTTTGGACTCTGCCCTGTATACTGCTTCACCTGGCTGATTTCAATCAGTATCCTGCCCTGTAATTAAATCACAGCCATGAGTATAAACCTTTTAGTGAGTTCTGGGGATCGTTCTAACAAGTTAACGAACTTGAGGGTGGTTTTGGGGACTCCCACACTTTAGCCGGGTTAGAAATGAGGGCAGTCCTAGAGGCTGTACGCCTGTGACTTCGCAGGTGGCTGACTCTCACAGGGCCGCCCTGGCTCAGCTCCTCACCAGCTGTCGGACCGTGAACTGATTACTTTCTGAGCTTCACATCCTCATCAGAAAGGAGCAACGTTAATATCTGGCTTGTAGAAATGTTGTGAAGGTTAGGGATTTTGCTGATTTTCATGTTTGTGTTACACTCTGGGATTCTGGCTAGTCACTTATTTGTTTACTTGTTTACATGTTCCTTCATTCATTCAATGAACATTTTTTTTTTTTTAAAGATTTTATTTATTTATTCAACAGAGATAGAGACAGCCAGAGAGAGAGGGAACACAAGCAGGGGGAGTGGGAGAGGAAGAAGCAGGCTCATAGCAGAGGAGCCTGACGTGGGGCTCGATCCCACAACGCCGGGATCACGCCCTGAGCCGAAGGCAGACGCTTAACCGCTGTGCCACCCAGGCGCCCCGTCAATGAACATTTTTGATTACCTATTAAAGTTCACCCAGTAGGTACGGAAATAAAGAGTCAGCTCCGTACTGTAGGCAGCTCCCTTTGGTGAATACTACTTCATCCACTCATTCATTCATCCACCCACGGAAAGTTACCGAGCGTCTCGTACTTGTAATGCGCTTCCTAGACGTTGCAGAGGATACGAAGGGACATAGAAAAGATCCTCATTCTCAAGGGGAGATAAGATGCAAACACGGCAATAATAAAAGAAGGTAGAACATAACTGTAGTGGGACGGACGGTCGAGAGGAGGCAGTTGAAGGTGAGTAAACATAAGAATTTGGGCCATGGAAAGCTTGGTATCTGGATTTTGACTGTTTTTCATGACTGACTTAGTTATTATTTTTGCCTTTTGTGTTTTCATTTGTTTACTTTCTTACACTTAACAACAACGTGTAACCCAACATGTATCACCTAACATCTTTCAAACGTGAAATAAGGATAAGAATGCCTCCTACACTCATCTTAAATCTTCTGTAAATTTGTTGAAACTCAGGAGGACAGAAGGCAGGCCAGCTTGTCCCTCCTTCACAGCCAGGCACACAAGGTTACCCCAGAAGTCAGCAGGCACAACGGGGCCTCACTGCAGCTTCCCGGGAGGAGGGACTCCATGCAGCCAATTCCTCGCACTGTGCCTGGTCATGAAGGCGGCGGCACTGGCATAATGTGAGCAATGAATACTCCATGATGAGGGCAATGGGGCCTCACTTGTAGCTCTGAGTGCCACACTGGCTAGTTTTATGACAGCTCAAGGACCATGGGAAAATAGCAAGGGAGGCATAGAGCTTAAAAAATCAGGTAGAAAGGTCAGCCCTTACCTCTCTTCATAAACTACCAGCTCTCAGTCCATTTCTGAGAGGCCTGGCTGCATTGCTTCTGGAAATCTGAGACAGGCAAACCAGCCTCCCTCCTTTTGTGAAGGATAGAGAGATGGACAGGTGTTGCCAACTGCTCCTTCCCAGGCCACCATCTCTCTGGGACCCTGGAGCCATCCTCTGAGTCTCACCAGGCTCCTTACATCATGCAAGATTCACAGTGTAAATTCAGTACCTCAAGGCTCATTTTACATTTTCTGGCTGTTCCCAGTGCCTGAATTTCTGGGTCTGGCCTTTGAAGAGGCTAGGAGGAAGGGGGCAGAGGAGGAATGTACAGTGAGGCAGACCACCCCCCACCACTTGGATGTCAGCCTAGAAACTTTTTAAGCGGAGAGAATTGCTACACCAGAACAAAATACAACACAGACAACCAAACTCTCTGCCCTTTTGGGAAGAGGGGTGACCTCTCAATTTATAGCCTCCTAGGAGAGATGCAGTCCTCAAGGTCAGCATTCCATCATGACAGGTACCTGTTTCTGCATTTGAAACAATCTATTGCTGTGTGTGACTGTTTGATGTGGCTAGGCCCCCCCTGGGCTGCACGCTCTGTGAGAGAGGGAACCAGGTGTGCTCGGCTCGCTGCAGGGCTTACCACGGGGCCTCGCACAGCCAGAACTGGCAAGGATGAGCAGGGGAGCACAGCCAGGCAAAGCCAGGGCAAGCCGCTGCCTACATTCACAGGTGTCATGGAGATGAGACCTCTAAGTTCATCACTAGGATCAGGCCCTTTCCGTTTGAAGAACATCTTGCAAAAATCCTCCGTGCTACAATATGTATCCAATCACTGATCTCAAAGCACTTTCCCTGAGTTTCCTCTCATTGAGGCTATTATGGGGCCTGGTAGGAGGAAGCCAAACCGGCAGGCACACGGACTGGATTCTAAAAAAACAAGAGTTGCTCCACACTTTAATGGGCCAAGCAGAGGTTCTGCCACGCCAGGAGGGGAAGGGCCAAGGATAATAACAACAGTGATGGTGAACACTCACTGAGCTGTACGACGTGCCACATGGCACAAGGCACTTCACATGAGTTAGGTCACTTAATTACACATTAACTCTAGGACACGATAACTCCAGGATTCTAGGACCTATCAATATCCTCATTGTTATAAACGAGGCCATCAAAGCTTAAAGAGGTTGGATCATTGGTGTGAGAGGTCAGGATTCCCACCAATGTCCACACCATTGTCACACTGTGCCTTCTTGGATGGCTCACCAAGAACCCAAGAGTTCTTCAGCCACAGCAGTTGTCAGGGTGGCAAACCCAGGAATAAGACCATGACCGTCTCCTGGCTGCCTGGGTCCAACTTCAGAAAGTGGAGACTGGAAATTTGGGCAGGCCCTACTGTGAATGAAGCAGACTGCTGTGTGAAATATCACATCAAGTTCTTGGGTGGTTTTCAAGGGAAAATAGGGAATCATGGCTTTCATTTTTAAATGAATCCACTCTATAATCAGAGTCCACTTCTAGATCTCATCCACTCTGACAACTGTGTAAACACTATACTGCTCAGCAGACTGCTGGAGAAGATGTATGTTGTCCAGCAATCATTGCACGATGGAAATCTGATCCGTGCTGACAACAGCACCATGCTCAGCAATGGCTCACATTACTGTCTCTGCTAGAGAAGGGGTAAGAGAGGGAGAGAGAGAGGACCAGTCTGGAATTTCCACTTATTTATGGTCAGCCTTGAAGGAAGGGCTTCTCGTTATTGTGTTATTCTGATGGAGGGCCAAGCCCCTTTGGGCTAGTCTGTCATGGACTTTCGGGGAGTCCTCTGTGACCTGGCTGCCCCATCTGGAAAGGGCACCTATTTGCTCTAGCCCTCATTGACTTGTTCTTCAGGGTCAGGGATGTGCAAACATTGGAGGCCCTCAGCAGATGGTTGCTGCCCAAGCCATCTGCATGGCCTGGGGCAAAGTTGCTAGGCAATCAGGGGAAAGCAAAACTAAAACCATAGAGCTAGTTTTTGGGGCACCTGAGTGGCTCAGTCTGTTAGGTGTCTGCCTTCGGCTCAGGTCATGATCGCAGGGTTCTGGGATCGAGTCCCACACTGGGCTCTCTGCTCAGTAGGGAATCTACTTCTCCCTCTCCCTCTCCCTCTGTATTCTCCCTCTCTCTCTCTCAGATAAATAAAATCTTAAAATAAAATAAAAAAACAGCTAGTTCTCTGTTGTCTTCAGGCACCAGTTCTCTCCCAGAGAAAATAAAAGTAGTATTTCCAGGGTCTCCTTTGGAAGATGCTCCTCCCTCCCCCGCTCTAAGGAAGGATCATGGAGGTAATTATGTCTGGGCCAGTACTCTCTGCTTGGGTAAACTAAACCAGAACACCCATAAGAGTCACGCAAGGTGTTTGTTAAAAACAGGTACTCCTGGTCTCCACCCCAAGCCCCATGGACTCAGCTACTCCGGGGGAGGGTCCAGGAAATACCTTTTTACCAAATGTCCCAGGCGGCCCTTATCAGAGAAATTCGGGAAATTGAGAGCAGTGGTTCGAAAAATGTGGTCTCTAGACAACAGCATCACCTGGGAACTTTTCAGAAATGCAAATCTGGGCTACAAAGAAGCATCCAGCGTGTGCCTCAGTATCAGTGCAAAGCCTCCACCCGTCTGGGAGACACACTAAGTGCTCCCACCCCAGAAGCCCGGCAGGACGGTCTGACCAACAGTGACTGCATTCCATCCTGCATCTTGCTCTGTTTTGGTGGCCTCGGTCATCTCCCATGGAGCACTCTGAATCCTGCACCAACCCTGGCAGACCTGGGCAATGATGGACATGAGGCCCTGGGGCAAAGACAGTGGACTCAGGGAGTCCCGTGGGGGCTGGAGAGCGCACGGGCCCCTCATGCATCGCTCAGTGAGAAATAATTAAAACACCGGCATGGTCACAGACAAAACCACTGGCTTGTGTATACCCCTTGGGACGCAGGTTTTCTGCTCCTCTCTTGACCTAGCAGAGGAAGGAAGGAGCTTGGAGAGGTGAGGTGGCCTCCCCAAGACTGCAGGGTGAACTGGTGTCGTAACAGGAGCCCCTAATTCCAACCCTGAAACTCCTACCACTGACCCCCGCCTCCCATAGCACACTGCTTCCAACCTCCTGTTGCCCCTCTGCACAGGCCTTTTCCCTCCAGTAACCCTGTCAACAACAGCCTGAGGGCAGGACCCGGAACTATCGTTTTTGTTCAGGCCATGGTAGGTGTCCAAGAAATACTTACTGAAACCTCTGAATTATGTCCCATGGTGTGTGATTCTTACTGGCTAACGACTTGGAGAGACAGGGAAGGGCGTGGAAAGGGGAAGATCAGCAGGCAGTAGGGAAAACAGCAAGACTCCTGGACTTGGAGCCAGGAAACCTGAGTCTAAGTCTTAGTCAATCCTTGATCCTAGTATTAGTCACCAGCAGTTTCCGTAACTATAGAGTGAGTGGATGTATGCTCTGGTCTACTTCACAGGACTCCTGAGAGGATGGCCAAGGGAGGTGATGGATACAGAAGTCCTTTGGAAATGGTCCGGCGCCATACAAAGGCATAAGAAAGGCAACACCGTTGACACGCACGCCACATACTATTTTAAATGCTTCTTACTATTTAACTCTCACACCAATTCCGTGAGGAAAGTCCTAGTATTCCCTTTCTTTTACGGATGAGGAAATGGAGGCACAGAGAGGTTACATGACTTGCCTAGTGTCACACGGCTGGGAGGTGGCAGCCAGATTCCGTGCCCAGGGTACAGTGCTGCCTCCCCCGAGTAGGACGGTACATTCATCTGGGGAAGGGGCTGCTAGGACAAGCCACAGGTATGAAGCAGCACACAAGGAAATGGGGCTGCAGCCCCCGGGCACAGGCTGACCTGCTGGCCACGTCCTCCTCCGCGCCTTTGTCCAGCACACTGCTCAGGTTGTGCTCGGCCTGCGTCTCCTCGGGCACCTCCTCCAGCTCCTCGGCCTGCTTCACAGACAGGCGGTAGTTCTCCAGCTCGATCCGTTCAGGAGTGCCCCTGAGTCTCTTGGCGATGCTGGGCTCTTCCAGACCATTCACACTTGATCCTGCAGGACAAGGAAAGTGGCAAAACTCTATGACAAATGACCACAGGCGGTGGGGGAGGGAGGAGGTATGCAGGGAGGGAGGAGGCGCCGACAGAAGGATATCTAAGCATCTAAAGCATCCACCGCTCATTTCAGCCAACAGGGAAACAGACCTTCTGTGAAGGCCAGGGAGCCAGACCAGGGGCACACTGTAAGTCGATGAGGCCACAGAGGCCAGGAGAGGACTGCGGGGTGAGAGTGACAACCCTTCCCTGAGCAGGAGAAACGGGAAGACAGCACACCTGCCCCGATAGGGGAGCACAGGCTTCCTCTCCTCTGTCATCCCTGAACCCACGCACAGCGGAGGGAAGAGGTGGCGGTGACTGGGGAGGAGCCGTGAAGGGGACTTGGGTCGGACCCTAAGGAGGCACTTCTCACTGACCAAGACCCCCTCAGCTTCCACTGACAAGGGGAGTCCGGCCAGCTGCCCAGCACCTGGTGACCCAGGACCCAGTCATGGTTCATGCACTGCTTCGGGCAGATCCACGGAGGCGTCCAGGCTAGTTGCTCGCAGAGCTCCCCCCGCTGTGGACTTGTCTGTCTCCTCACGGTCAGATCCATGGCCAACACTTCCTACTTAGCAAGAACACCTCACGGGTGATGCTGCACCTCTTCCACTGCACACAGAGGAACACGGTCAGGTCGCCTCATTCTTTTTTAAACTTTTTTTTTCATTTTTACTTATTTATTTTTGAGAGAGAGAGAGATAACAAGCAGGGGGAGGGGCAGAGGGCAAGGGAGAAGCAGGCTCCCCGCTGAGCAGGGAGCCCAGTATGGAGCTCGATCCCAGGACCCTGAGATCACGACTTGAGCCGAAGGAAAATGCTTAACGGACTGAGCCACCCAGGTGCCTGGGTTGCCTCATTCTCGGTGACACCGGCTTGACTGCTTGGTTAAAAAGGTGCCCAACCATCTTTCTGCTGTAAAGAGAACTTTCCCCCTTTGTAATTAATAAGTAATCCATGGGGTGATAAGTAGAAACCATGGGACTATCCTACCCCACTATCCTTTCATCCAGGGGTTTTAGTACCCATTGATGAATGGGGATTTTAAAAATTTTATCATTCCTTCTCCACTGTCATTCTTTGTAAAGAACTTTTCCCATTTCTCTCTCTTTTTTGATTAGCACCATGACTCAAGGATTTTGAAAAACTTAAGTGTTGTATTTGCCATGTTTTCTTAATCTTCTTTAATCTAGAAATTTCCCTGTCTACTCATCATCTCCTTCATCATTATTCTTTTTTTTTTTTTTATTATGTTCAGTTAGCCAGCATATAGTCCGTCATTAGTTTTTGATGTAGTGTTCAATGATTCATTAGTTGTGTATAATACCCAGGGCTCATCACAACACGTGCCCTCCTTAACACCCATCATTATTCTTTTTGATGTACCTTTTTATCTCAGATTTGGTCAGAAGAGGCCCATTGTATTTATTCTTTACTGTATGTCTTTACTGTAATATGATGTAGGTTTAGATTTAGAGTCAAATTCAGGCAAGACACCTGGCTCCACCAGTGACCAGCTGAAGGATCTTAGGAAAATTATATAACTACCAAGAGCTCATTTCCTGATCTATAAATGAGGACAACCCCCAACTCCTAGGATTATTATGAATATGGGATGAAATAATATACATACATACACAAGTACGCGTGTGTGTGCCAACCCTCCATGCGCCATGAACCTACCACCCTGTTCTTCTACTTAAACCCAGCACTTGGGCAGTATCCAGCAAACACAAGTTAAGTGATATAACTGATGTCCAGTAACATTATCAGCACCAGTTTGTGTGTATTTTTGTGCAGGTATGTTGTATCCATTTGCTCTGGATTGCGAACAAGAGTTACTTGGCAAAGATGGGAAGGGAGTTCTGAGCAGAGGGAACAGCAACAGTTAAGGTACAGCGACCTGTAATGGCAGTTTGGTATTATTATTATTATTTTTAAATATTTTATTTATTTATTTGACAGAGAGAGACAGCCAGTGAGAGAGGGAACACAAGCAGGGGGAGTGGGAGAGGAAGAAGCAGGCTCCCAGTGGAGAAGCCTGATGTGGGGCTCGATCCCACAACGCCGGGATCACGCCCTGAGCCGAAGGCAGACACTTAACGACTACGCCACCAGGAGCCCCAGCTTGGTATTATTAGACCTTCTAGTGGCAGTATTCTTAAAGTGGTAGAGAAGAGGAAGAGATGGGGGTGGGAACAGAGCCTTTGGTGACATTCTAAGCTCTAAGAGATGACACTGGGTTTTGGCAGGCAACATCATACCCAGTGTTGGGTGACAGGTGGTCTATCAGGGGAAAGCCAGAATCTCTGTAATGAAGGACTATAGGAAAGGGGTAGGAATATAGAGTTAGTAATTTTTGTGACATGACAGGTGTGCCGAAAGTCTTCTGGAAGCCTGGCACTTTTGTTGTGTACAATGTTCTGGACCTCTCTGTATTGTCACTAGAAAGAACTTTTTATGAGTCCAGGCAGTCACAGGATGAAGTCTTAGTGCATCTGTCAGATTTATCTGGATCTTCCACCAAACAGCATCTTTCAAATTTACTCGACAATCTTTATTAAAAGCAAGACCCACGGCATGTTCATCTACAAAACGTCTAATGATGGGGTCACAGCATGAATCCCTGGGCTCCCTAGGGCCCTATGCAATGCCCACCCAATTTCTGCAACCCCAGTTGGGGCATTTTACACATCCCCGGTCCATTCTTCAACACTGAGCTCGGAGCACCCAAAGTGTAAGCTGTGATGCAGGATCAGGGCATCTGGAAGATTCGGAAATATGTGGACTCCAGGAAATAGCAAAAAAGAGGCAGGGAGCACAGCAGTTGGATGCCGCCACAACATCCTCCAAATCTGCGCCCCCCGCCCCCCGGCTCTAACTGCACCAGTTCATCATTTCCAAACATCAGTCTTCCTGTCGTCTCTTGCTCCTTCCCCACATCAAAGCCCAACATGATAAACATGAGAAGGCTAAGGATCCCCTGACGATAATATCATTTGATTCTTTCCTTCCTGTCATGTATTTTTGACAAATGCCCTTAAACAGAAAGCAAATAAGAAAGTGAAATAAATGTAAAGCCACTACCCAAGAATAAAGTTTGGGGGAACTCCACAGATAAAGAATAAAAACCAGTATATCTTTCAGGTAGGGAAAGAAGAATAGAATAAGAATGATCACTTCAGGGCAACAAACAACTAACACTCATCAATTCAGATACAAGCAATTTCAAGGTAGAGTGAACAAACACATGGAGATAAACACTCAAGAAGTGATGTCTGTTTTTAGTGGGTAAAAACCATACTGTTTACCAGAAATTCTACTAGAACCTTGGGAAACAAAGCAAATTAAAACACTCTCTACTCTTAAAGAGCTGTAGGCTAGTCACAGAAGACAGTCTTGCACAGGAATCATTTCAGTGTGACGTATCACATGTTATGGCTCATGCACACGGTGGTACTATTGGGGTGCATACAAGAGCAGCTCACCCAGGGAATCAAGGAAGACGTTCTGGAGGAATATGGAGTTAGCCTGGCCAGCTTTAAAGAAAATTCCATGAGATAGGTAATAGTTTGCAAATGAGGTAACTGAAATTCAGAGACATTAAGCAACCTGCCCAAGGTCACACAGCTAGTAAGCAGTGGAGCCAAGATCTGAATCCAAGGAGGACAGCATTAATTCAGAGGACTACCATGCTGTTCCTGGATTTATGATGTAAAGAGAAGAAAAGAAAGGAGTGTTTCCGTAGAGTCCTGTTCTGCTTTCCCGTTTGGGACTCCTCACGATTATCTCCTCCCCACTACAATTTTCAAGATGAGGGACACAGAACTACATGAAAGCATCTTAGAGCACAGAATCTGGCATTTGGAATGACATTCTGTTGTCCTTCCAGGGTTATTTCTCTGGGGTTTCTATAAACTCTGTGGACCACTAGATCATCATGCAACAGAATTTGGCAGCCCAAACCCAGAGTTTGGGGCTTCGGGGAGGAGAAATGTTGACTTAATTCTGGGCTTGGCCACAAACAATGAAAAAGAAACGAGAGGCTCTCAGAACTACTCAGATCATCCACACATCAGTCCCACAGAGAAAGGATGCTTTTTCATGAAAACTGTTAGAAGGGTCCCACTGGAGATTTTGAGGTGGAAGGAATAGAGTTGCCTTACTGTTTCAGTCTTCCTATGCCCATTGGGTCCACGTCCACATGAAGCTAGACTCCCCCAGAGCTTTGAGCAACAAGGGCATTGCAAGACATTCCCTTTAGGGCCAAGTCCCCACGGAGGTTCCATTTTCCCAAATGGTAGGTGGCACTTCAGAGGCTACTCGGCAAGTAACCAAAACTCACCAACTGCCAAAATATGCTTAACATGCCTAGCCCATAACCTCAAAACACCATGGGGAAAAAAAAAAAAAGAAATCAACAAAATCAGCCTGCTTGGTTCTCTGTGATAAGCAAGATTAACCAGGTGATGATGATAAACTACAATATCAAAGGAAGGAAGACTGGAGGAGGCCCAGGCAGTGGCTGTAACACAGTGACAGACACAGGACCTCCCCCTTGTCCCCTGGATCCTCCCCCTCTCAACAAACAGAAGGGCACATGGGAGCAAAGGGTTAGGAGCACAGATGTGAAAGAGCTGACAGATGTGAGTTTGGCAAGTGAGAGGACAGGCAGTGGGGTCAGGCTGGCTGGCCAGGGCCCACCTGGCCTCCCCACTTCACATGCTCAGCACAACGACTACACAGGGACTTTCCAGCTCAATGTGGATGAGAAATTTGGAATTATTTCCAAGGCCACGTCTTCACTAAGTCAGGGCAGGCGGATCTCAGGTCACGGGAGGCCAATTCCAGCTTCACACATACCAAAAGGAAACGGCTCCCAGGATCTGGGTCGTATCCTAAATAGGAAAAAGGCTCTGGGCCTGACCTAAGGGCCCTGTTTTGGAACAGTCACTGTGCATGAGCTCCATACATCATCCTGAAAGAACTATTTTTCCTAACAGGACAACCTGCTCTCAGCCAATGTGCAAGAGCTCTGCCAAAAGCCTTTATTTGCGTCTGTCCGATTCCTGAAGGGATGTGAGGGACGCAGACGACACTGAAGCGGCCCCGCAGTCCTCTACAGGCAGCTCCCCTTTCCCCTTTCCCTCCTGCGGTGGTAGCCAGCTGCCCAGCACACTGCAGGACTTCAGGCAACTGTGAAGATGTCAGCTAAGAGACTGGAACATCTGAGGGGCTTCTCACCTTCCACCATATTCATGTCTGGCCTGTTTTCCCATTCCTTTTTCCTTTCCTTCTTTATAAGCTTGGGAAAGCTTGAATGAAATCTGAAAGTCTAAAAAGGTCTTTAGGAAAAGGCACAGTGAACTGAGACTGAGGATTGATTTTCATCGTATTTCCCATGTCTGTAAGTTGAATGGATGCTCGGATTCATTCATCCAACCACACAGTATTTACTGAACAGCTACCTCCAGCCCCACGCTGTCTAGGTGCTCGGCTGCGCCAGTGGACAACACAGGCAAGATGTCTGCCTAGGGGAGCCTACGCTCTGACGGACTATGGGTGTCACCTATCTGCTGGGAGAGACCACTGACCCAGCGTATCAAAAGGTGTCACTGTGGCCATGTTCTAATAAGATATGGCCCTGTGATTTGAAACGACTGGTACCATTTGAGGAGAAAAGCAGTCTTTGCCATTCTGGAATACAGAGATTCTCCCTGGAGGTTGCTCTTTCTTACTTCTGTTTCCCTTACCCAGTTACTGGATATTTTTGTTGCGATTTCTTTTTTAAGGAAGATGAACTAAAGTCATTTCAGATGGCCTCCCACACATCTGCCCAAAGCCTTGCCTGTCCACGATCTTGCACAAAAGAAACGCTAAACCGTGAACTTGGTCTGAGCTACAAGGTCTCAAGGAGGTATTAAGGAAGATGAAGGCTCCTGAAGAAAGAATTACCAGGCTGGCAGTAAAAATAGAAATTCCTGGACCCGACCCGCTGCAAAATTGGTCAAAGTGACTTTTATGTTGCCTTGTTCACTGGTCTCAGAAACATTCACAAAATCAGCCTGGGAAATTAGCGTACCCCTCCTCACACAGAACCCCAATCCTTACAAGGCTATGAGGGGGAATTTGTGCCGTAATTATGTTTTCTCCCTGCTCCTGTTGGAAATGATACAGAAACTGTATTCTCCCACGCTTCCTTGTATACTGGGAAAGATGGATGAAACCATCTGAAGTGGTGGCTAGTCTAACACAGAACGACTGTCCAGGCCACACGTTTTCCTGTGTGGGACAAAGCCTAGGTCTTGCGCCCTGCTCCCTTTTAGAATGTATTAGGCTGCAGTTAAACCCTGGCAACTGGAGCCAGGCTGGTCATAATTAGGAGTCACTGTGGATATTAATCCACCCCTTCCATCTTGCTTTGAGCTACGGTTCCTATATGCGTTTTTGCTTAGTGGCCTGAAAAGCAGGCAGAGCACGCACCACGCCGATTCAGTGTCATCTTGGCTAAGAAACAGAAAATAATGGAATTGGTCACCTGCTCAGGGATCTCCTCACTGCTCTAGTCAAGCTGGAGAGTGCTATCCGGTATCTGTGAGAGAACCCAATCTAGGGAGGAAAGATTCACTAGGGCTCATAAAAGGTCTTTCTTTGCTTATTAGCTGGTGCCTGGAACTACCAATCTGGGCTCTCTCGCTCTTTAGCCCCTCAGTGCATTGGCCTTAGCAGACTCTGCTTGACTGGGCTCACATTTTTTTAATACCTTTTGCAGAGATTTCTCATTTTAAGGGGGCACCAACCACTATGCAAGCCCTGCAGCTGTCCAAGGAAAGGGGTCCTCTTGCTTTGGAGACCAAAGATGTCTAAGCCGCTCCTAGGGCAAGGGGGCTTTTGCCCTACACACCTACCCTCCGACAGACTCTTCTATGGCTTCCTACTGGTAGGGAACAGGAGTTCACAGAATCTGCTTGTGAAGCAGGTGATGAAGGAATAAAGACAGCTGCCTGTGTCAGGCACTAGGACAGCTATGCTGCACACACAGGCCAATGCCTGTCACAGCATTCTGGCCAATCACCGTTATTACCACTATGACACCAAGGGGCCTGAGTCTCCGTGATGTTATGTAACATGCCCAAAGGTTCAAAGGAGGCAGATCCACGACTAAACCCAGGGCTGTATTACTCCGAAGCTTGGGCCCTTTCCACTAAACCACGCAGGATGGAATTGTTAATTGCCCCTTACTCATGAACAATTTATTCTTCATTTGGGGTAACTGTATTTTTATGTGGGGCACAGAGAAAAGTAGGTTATGTGGATTCAAGGGGAAGCTCTGTTGCTTTGGAGATATTTAATGAACAAAAGCTGGGAAATTCTGTGCTAAATATTACACGACAGAAGCCAAGAAGGGGAAAACCCAACAGGGAACAAATAAGAACAGCACCAGAAAAAACCACCCACATGGGAACAGGGACTCACGCAGACTGGGACAGTCTCTCAGGAATGCTGAGGGCATGCACCCTCCCCTCAGCAGGGCACTGAGCAGCCCCTTCTCCACCATCCATGACCTATGCTCTTGATCTGGGCGATCCCATGAAACTTTCACCCTTAAGTTCGCTTACTAATGTTAAATTATTCTTCCTGTTATTATTACGGTACGTCCCTTTTTGGCGATGGAAATCCTGGTACACGTCATATCTGGCCAAGGCAAAAGGGTTTGTTTTAAAGTATATACCCTACTCTTCATTACAAAAATTCTTATCAGTGCATCATGTAGCTCTCTTGACAATACATTTTTCGTGTGTTGTATTATCTCACAGATAAAACTCAACTTGCTCCTTAATAGTCAGCTGGGTCACCCTACTAACTAGCTACCTCGTGGGTGTTGGGAAGTTGTGGGCATGTCTAAAGCACAGGGGTCTGCTTGTCTTTTAGGTCTCAGGAGAGCTGTGCTCCAACGATATTCTATCTTCCTTCTCTGGCTGCCCACCTTCACATACCTGAGGGTGAAATCTCAAAAGGGGCTACCTGTTGTGCAATGGGCCTTGAGCAAACGATTTTAACTTATTAGTTTGTATATGGGCCTCATAACCCAGGGGATTCTCTACAGTTAAGTATATATAATCTATGAAGTCAATCCAGTTGTGGGGCTGACCTCCGAAATCCTAAGAGGCAGGTAAAGACAAGGATGGTTCAACAAGGTAAGCCAAGACCATCTCTTCTCTCCTACTCCTGCCTATTGTCTCCCAGTTCTGCCCACAGCTCTACTTCTGTCCCCTGGAAGGACTTTTTCATGCATCTATCTCCTCTTCACTGGTCTGAACGTACCCCAAAACCAGAGGTTCTGCTAGGGAGGGGAATTATCCCAGTCATCTTTGTGTTTCCGGTGCCTATTGGTATGTCAGTAACATGTTTTGAATAAATGACAGCACAAGAGTTCTAAACTAGAATATCACTTCACTATAATTTTAAGAAGTTAGTTGAATGTATTACGGTCTCAGTTTCCTCATCTTAATGCAAAAACTTTAAGGCCTCTGTCTCCCAAGTAGCTGGAGGCTGTGCAAGGCCCTAAGAACAAATGAGAGATACCACCCTGTGGAAGGGGTAAGTGCGTAAGACAGCAACTCTTCCCTTAGCACCTGAGAAAGAGAAATTCCTATTAAGTTGCCAATGTCTGAGAAGACCATGCATTAAGGCTCTGAAAAGAGACTGTCTCAAAGAATCTGATGTCCAAGAGCGAAGACTGCGCTTCCCAGTGGTCTAGTTCTAGGCAGCAGCTTGCTCACTAGACCAGACCCAGTAACAATAGGCAGAGGACCATGAATCTGCATGCGAGGCACTCCAAACTGATGTGCTTTCCCTAGACGCCAGGTTGAAATTCCAATCCTTCCTACTCTCCAGAACAGAGTGCCTGTGGCACTTCGGTCTAGTGTGTGCGAAGCTGGCTCCGAGGCGGCCTACGCGTGGCCAGCTGCTCAGCCAGGAAAGTGATTTTCAACTCCTTGGGGCTCTGCCCATAATCAGACTATCAATAAGGACAAACCCACATCCCCACGAAAGCTTCTCTCAAATAGATTCCCTCTTAAAGATACAAAACCTCATAAACAGCATTCCCTTGGCTAGCTCAAGATACATTTTTGGAAAGGAACTAAAATCCCCCCAGTGACGCCTACAACTACCACTTGATACTCGTAACTACGACAGTCACACCTTTCTTTTCATCTGTTTGAAAATCACGGAGACCTGGCCTAGAAAAAGAAACAGTAGTGCCTGGGGACAGAGGCCCTAGAAGGCTGATGGAATAGGAGCACAATGACCCGGACTCAGAGAGCCCCTGCTAATGACTGATGTACCCTGGTCACCCACAAAATGTCCATCCGTGCACTGATTCCAAGAAGAAATCAGACACCTTCTCCTGCAAATGGGTCATGACATAGCACTGAGGCCCATGGGGGCAGGGGTTGTGGGTCAAAGCAGCGCAGTTGCAGACAGTGTCCCAGGATCACTTGTAACCCTTGCTCTGCCTAAGATAAGGCTAACAGACTCCTGCTCAGTCCTGACTTTTGGGTTAGGTGTGAAAAATTTAGCTTAACGTAAACCCTATCTAGGATTGCTTTTACTTTCCTTGCTATAGTGAAGAGCCCCCAGGGTATCACGGAATTAGTAGGTGACTTCACATCCCATCCATGCAGGCTGAGAAAAAAGCAATGCCAAATTTAGCCAAGTACTTGCAGAGACTTAACAATGCTTCAAAAAATCTGGCATTCGGTTCTGGTCAACTCCCCCCAGCCCATTCTTTTTTTTTTTTTCTTTTTTTAAATTTTGATTTTTTTTTATTATTATATTATGTTAGTCACCATACAGTACATCCCTGTTTTTTTTTTTTTTAAGATTTTATTTATTTATTTGACAGAGATAGAGACAGCCAGCGAGAGAGGGAACACAAGCAGGGGGAGTGGGAGAGGAAGAAGCAGGCTCATAGCGGAGGAGCCTGATGTGGGGCTCGATCCCGTAACGCCGGGATCACGCCCTGAGCCGAAGGCAGACGCCTAACCGCTGTGCCACCCAGGCGCCCCTTCATCCCTGGTTTTTGATGTCAAGTTCAATGATTCATTAGTTGTATATAACACCCAGTGCACCATGCAATACGTGCCCTCCTTACTACCCCATCACCAGTCTATCCCATTCCCCCACCCCCCTCCCCTCTGAAGCCCTCAGTTTGTTTCTCAGAGTCCACAGTCTCTCATGCTTCATTCCCCATTCTGTTGAAGACTAGAGAGAGCCAAGCCCTTCTTACTGTTCTGTTCCGCTAAACCTCTGCCGGTTAGAACACATCCCGATGGACCTTCTTGTGCTAACCCCAAAGGATGCACAAACCAGAGCAGGAGACCGTCAGTCAGTCAGAGAGCAGAAACAGTCCTAACTCACTTTCTCACTCCAATTACTCCAGAATTTTCTGGAATCCCTAACAATGATAATAGTTGATATTCCTGTAATGCTTTTAAATAAACAAGTTTCCATACATTTTAGCGTATTTGCTCTTAACAACAACCTTATGAAGTAGACAGAGGAGGTTGCATTTTTTTCATTTTATAATTTCATAAGTTAGGGAAACGGAGGCTCGGGGAGGTTAATGACCAAAGATGACAAGGATAACAGACTGCAGACTTGGACCTCAAATTAGCATCTTCTGTTTTTGAGAACTCTGCCTATTCCACTTAGAGCCAGCCCAGTGCTCTCAGGCTATGGTCTGCACAGAAGGATGAGTACATTCTGAGGGTGGAGGGACAAGTAATTCATTGGGGTATAGAAGAAAAACACTAGATCTTCATTCTTAATTTGTTTTTTATCCTGCTTTCTAAAATGTTTTGTAAATGTCTGATAGCACATGCAATATTAGTGGGGTACCCGCATGTAAATGAGTACACTGTTGGGACGTAGGTGCCCATGATTTTCACGGGGGGAGGCAGAAAGGTTTAGAGGCACTCCTGTAAGGCTCCGCCACGGTTCTGTATCACTTTCATTATTCTCACTCACTCTCTTTCCTGATCTCCTACCGGAAACAATAAAATTGACGTTAGTTGTATGTCAGTGTCACACCCTTTCTTTTTTGGGGTGACTTTTTTCTTCAGTGGTGATTTAGCAATGGCTGGAGACAGCTTTGGTCATCACATCCTTGCAGGGGTTGTGTACTGACATCTAATGGGTAGAGGCCAGGGATACCGCCAAATATCCTACAATGCACAGGACAGCCCCCTACAACAAAGAATTATCTAGCCCAAAATGTCAACACTGATGAGCTTGAGAAGCACTGGCCTAGAAGTTATATCAAAATATCTCTAATCTTTCACCAACAGGCCAACCAATTCACCAAATATTCTGACTGTGGCTTGACTGGACGGGGTGCATGAAGAAAACAGACTAGGGAGCTCATGAATCTTTGTGTCTGCTGCCAAGGCAAGACATCGTGACCAATGGGAGTGTGACATATGAAGGACCAACTGACAACTGCCATGCCGAGCAGACAGCTCTTGGCATGCTGCCCACATAGAGGGAATCTCGGGAAGATGTTCAGATGCTGAGTGAGGAGCTAGCTCCAATGGCATACACTGAGCACAGGTACCATAAGTCACTGCATGAGACTTCTGGACTCTTCATCCTGTGGTACAACTCACTTACAAGCTGACCCTGATCACCCTTGGCAATGCCACTGAAGGCCAACCTACACATACCCCCACACCCCCCACACTTGGCTTGGGTGTGAGTCCTACTATTAGACTAAAGTAGGAATTAAAGGAGACCAAAGAATGCATTTGATTAACTTCTCCTTTCACCCACTTCTTCCTAGCTGGATATAGCAGCCGGCTAATAGCTGGAATAGCCCTGTGACACATTACGGGTGGACCTCTCACTAAACCAAGGGGAAAAACTAGACTTGGAGACACAACATGGAAAAACCCATCTTCTTTCTCTTTTTTCCCGCTTACCAAAAACACCCTATCTACGAGCTCTAAGGGCTCCCTGTCCTGGCATGCCTTTCCAAAGCTGTGTCTACACATGCTCAGGAGATTTCCTGAAATCATTTCTGCGCCTAAACCAAATTTTATCCAATAGGGCAAAACCAAAACAGCTTACCCGGAATGATATGCACATTTAGCTCAAAGACTCAAAAGTCAGTCATTTTACATGTGAATTGAGTCCAAAGTAGCCCAAACTTGGATAGGTAAGAACTTCCATGTTTCTCTCTGATGTCAAAGGTGACTCTGCTCAAACTGTCAGTACAAAAAGAGGCATAAAATCATGTCTCTCTCCCCTCATACCCAAACTCTACCCAGGGCCAGGGCAGGTAATTTCCTACAAAGACTGTGAATGATAGTAATAAAAGCAGTAAGAGAATGAACATGTCGATCAGCTCAACCATCATGGGGCCTTTTTAAAAAGTACAAAATGAGATAGCAGAGACAGAGGATCAGCTGAAAGATTTGTAAGTTAAACACTGGGGCCCAGAGAACAAAAATAAACGTCCCCCCGAACAGAATCCCGTTCTCCTCTAGGTTGCTTTATGTTACATTTGGAGGGAAACATTCTAGTTTTGGGCTTTTTCTTAATAATGCAGCTTTAGGCTTGATTTTATTATAATGAGCAATGAGAGCTGACATAGGGAAAACGAAGAGGGAGTCCTACAGTTGATTCAGTGATTATTATCTCTTCCTCAATTCTTTTGATGACTTTCCCCTCTCACACATCAGTGATGAAATCTTTTTCTCCTTAATCTAGTATCTTTTTTTTTTAATGACTGTATTTATTTATTTGAGAGAGAGAGAGAGAGTGTGCGCGCAGGAAGGGTGGGGGGTGCAGAGGGAGAAGGACAAGCAGACTCCACGCTGAGCACAGAGCCCCATGCGGGGCCCGATCCCATGACCCTGAGATCACAACTTGAGCAGAAATCAAGAGTCGGACACTCAACTGACTGAGCCATCAGGTGCCCCTAATCTAATATCTTTCCAAAGGCATATTCATAGCCCTGGGATCACTGCCCAGGAAACTGGGCGGTATATGTTTCTCAGAAATAATCAAATGCATATTCATTGATTTATTCAGGGCATTCACCCATGTTCAAAAAAATCTTATTTGTGGAGCTAAACATAGTGTTCTTTCCTCTTCCCAAGTACCGACAGGTGGAGATTACAGAGCAGATGAAGGGCAGCTGTATGGTACAGTGTGTGAACAATGCTCTCATATCTTCTATATGATTCTATCCTGACTCTGCATTGATTAGTTATGTGGACTTGATCAAGTTTGCTTGACTTCTGTGTGCCAATCTCCTCATCTATAATACGACACTTCCCTCACAAGCTATTGTGCAGATTACATGAGGGCTACACATAAAGCTCCTGGACAAGGCCTAGGACGTAGGAATGCTATGTTATTACCTAGTTATTATCATTACTGTGTGTCTTCCTACATTATTTTCTGTGAGTTACTACAATAAAGACTACGATGTAAATTAACCAGTCTTAATCACATGGGGGAAACGACAGCAGTTAGCATACTTTGAGTTTTAATCTCTATTTTTATTTGAGGAAAAGACTTCAGCAGAGGAGGGGGCTCCCTTGATTATAAGTATAGACAAGCCTTTGGCACAATATTTCCGGCAGCATGGAGAATGGTTGCCAGCTCTCGGCAATACAGCAAAGCCTTTAAGACTTTGGCTATAACTTCTGCAGGCCATCAATTCCGTTACCATACCCCAGACACCGAGGTTACAAAGCCCTGCACTTCTCTGAGGTTACAAAGCCCTGCACTGAGATTTAGACAGCCCTGTGGCCACCTTCCCTGTGTCCCAATATTACTACGCTTTCCTACCAATGCTAATTCCCCAAGAAAGGTGCTTCAGCTAAAAGACAGGCAAACAGCTGGTTTAGGGTAGTTTACATTAGACTAAACTCTAGGAGGGAATATACACTTTTTTTTTTAAAGATTTATTTATTTATTTGAGAGAGAGCTAGAGAGAGTGAGCGAGAGAGCGAGCATGAGCAGGGTGGGGGGCAGGGGAGAGGGACACAGCATCTCAAGCACACTCCATGCTAAGCGTGGAGCCTAACATAGGGCTTGAACTTACGACCATGTGATCATGACCTGACCTAAGCCACAACCAAGAGTCAAGATGCTTAACTGAGTCACCCAGGTGCCCCAAGAATGTTTACTTTTAAAAGAAAAACCTACTAGCTCAAGTATGTCTCTTGTGTAAAATGGTGGGAGGGATTTTACAGGTGGTCTCTCTCTAACCTGATCTTTCTAGATCTTGACTTAGTTCTAGAAAATAGGGAAATAAGAATAAATCAGCTGTTATAGCCCTATTATAATCAGTATCAGCTATTCTTTGGTTAAGGGGTTGAACTCAGTCCAAGAAACCCACTGTGGCTTAGCTTTTGGAGATAAACTCTTCTCTCTAAGGTTCCAAATAGAGTCTACGCTTTTTAGTGTCAGGTTTCACCTCTGAGCAGCTACGGAATGTCAAGAGGATTACCATCCCTGGAATTTACTTTCATAGTATTCCTGGTTTTATTAACCTTGAAAGAACATGAGAATGGAAGGAAAACATTTATTTAGGTCTTGCCAGTGAAACAGCTCCGGTTTTGTCCTGTTTGTTGAGGAAACCAAAACTCACAGGTCCTGAGTTCTTCCGGTGCCTGTAGGTCCTTGCCTGGTAGTGGCAGTCTTAGTAACTGAACTTGGGGTCCTTACCCTTTTAACTGGGTTCAGCTTTTTTAGGGAGGTGGCTCTGATAGAGACCCAGGAACACTAGGACACAGGGTACAGGGAAGGCAGCTTAGGAGAAGCAGGTGGCCCTGGGTGTAAAGTTCTTCTGGTAACAGGGTGACTTACTATGAAATAATTACAAAAGACCTACAATCCCAGGCAAGGACTTAACGAAATAAGACTATGCTACAAGATAACAGTGATAAAATGGCAATAATCCTGGTATTTTACAAAAGTACTGAATAAGGAATTCAATCACTTAATTGGCACACTTGGAATATTTTCATGTGATTAATGCACAATCACAATAAGCTGGGTAAGAAAGCAAGAACAGAGATGAAGGAAACATAAGAGGCCAATAGAAATTGACTCAATTGTAAGAATTTTTCCAGTAATTCTCCTAGCATGGCCCCCAGAGACTCTGTTCTGTAGCCAGGCAGAGCTGGGGCCCTGGACTCCCTTTCTGTTGAAATGTGTTCTCCAAACTCCCCCTTTCATGCTAATGAGGAGCCTCTGAGGGCTAGGAGTCTTCTTCACATTTTTGGAGCCCTCTGACTATACTTGTGCATACAAGTTGGGAGGAAAAGAACAACATCAAAGGCAAGGTCGAGCTTAGTTAGCTTGAGTTAGGGTTTGGGTGTTGGCAGTGACTCAATCTTTTGCCCATTGTCCTTCTTGAAGACCCATAAAACTGCCTCAGAAATATTCAAAATGTTTAAACTACGCAAAGCTATCTGGAAGTTGACCCACAGGAAGTAAAAAAGGAAATGGTGCTCATGTGCCTGGTGAAACCTGGAAGTAATTGAGGGAGAGTCACATGCTGGAGCCCTGCCTGTCTTCTCAGGCGTATGGAAGGTGTTTCTGTGCAAAAGCGTACCCCCTCCAGAACGTATGTGTTGAAGAGACAAGGAGCAATTGTGAAGAAAGAGGCATCAGCAGCCAACAAACACAGCTGAGAATTGTGGGCAGTGACGAGAGAGAGAGAGACAGAGAGAGAGAGAGAAGGAGAGAGGAACACAGCAACCCTATGGCTTAACCTAGACAGGGAGCGCCAATTTGATGTCCCTCCCTCTCACTTCATTATGACTAATCTACTTGTTGGCACTTGCTGGGTGTTTGGCTGGATCTGAGTTCCAAGGTAAGGACTGGTTTTGGAGTCTTGATAAGGTTTTGAAGCTTTGTGAGGATTCTTTCTGAAATCTCTGCCTGGCTGTTCTGTTTAAGACAGCCCTACGTAGGCATTTTTCTTCTCTTTGTACTTCATGGGGGACACTTGTAGGACCTTGATCCTACACGGCGCTGCCTTGCCCTATTTTTCAGTATGAAAATAGAGAGTGGCCCGTTTTCACTGCCTGTACTGCTTCCACGTCTACACCACAGGACTCTCCTCGCCAGTATCTGAATTAGGGACATCTCCAGGGAATTTATGGAAAAAAGAGAGAGAGAGAGAATGGATTTCAAGAAGTTCCAGAAAGAATCCCAAAGGGTTTTGTCCCAAAGGACAAAGGGAATTGTCCAGGGTCTTCACAATGGGTGGCACAGAATCACGTCAGCTGTCACCACCTTCCTGTTAGATGCTTCAGTACTGTTCTACGCAATCCTGGCTCTCCTCCCCTTTATTACTGGGGGATGGGAAAGACAACAGAAGCAAAGATCTAAAATTTGAAAACTATATACATATATCTATCCTTATCGATTCTTAGTCAATTTTCACTATCGCTTATTGCATTCCCCACAGCATTCCCCAAATCCCAATTCTTTTTCTCCCAGCCTTTTGCAGGCACCAGGATATTGACAGACTTATGTCAGAGAAAGGGGAGCAACAGACTAGAGACTTGGGGAGGGGGTGGGAATGAGTACTCAAACTCTCTGCTGGGATAAATTCTGGACCAGCAATGCTCTAAGGATTAAAATGGTACAGTGTTCTGACAGAGCAGAAAGCTATGTAAGGATGCAGACCGTCCTTGACAGGGGAGTCTGGTAATCTAGGACGCTAAGAGAACCCAGCACTCTGCTTCTCTATTCTGCGGGTACGCCTGAGAACTCTGAGTCCTAAGTGGGCTGCTTCTGAGTAGAGCCTTTTGAACAACAGACACCTGATTTCCTAAAGCCATTGGGAGCAGAGTTGGTGCTGAGTGCTCCCCCACCAGGTGCTCTCTTTTGGCCCAATTTAGCACCAAAGCTGGACGGTGCCACTGTGGTCAGCGTGCCAACACGGCATAAGAGGCTACCACTGCTAAGCGTGTGTGAGAAGGCAACAGGCTCATCTGTCCTGGCTTGAGGGTGAGTGGCCAAGCAGAACTGGATATCCCAGCTCAGCATCCAGGTCCCAGCAAAGACAGCATGAAAGAGACATCAGCTGGAGAGAACAGAACAAGAACCTTCAGTGTCACCAGGAGCAAGGTCACTATGCCTTAGGCAAAAGCCTCAAAGCAGAGGAGAGAAACATAACTGCTCCCATTTCCCCAGAGCAGCCTGCCAGAGTCAGGAACAGGAACGCATCTGGCTCCATGACCCCATGGCAGATATGGGCTCCGTGTGAACTTCTATCCCTCCATCTGCTCTAGCCCTCAAGTCCCTCTCGCTGGCTGACTGGATGTGGGGCACAGTTGACGCCTTTCCGCTCTTTTCTATCTCCAGCTGCTACAGAACAAAATGTCTTCTACCACACCAACCCCCATGAACAGAGGCCCTTCTGTTAAGGACAATCTGTATTTTAGGTATAACAACCCATTTCCCCATTTTAATACATCCACACTCTCTCCTGACCCCACCCCAGAAGCCACAGTCCTGAGGCACAATGGCTTCAGGCCCGCTCTTGAGACCTAAGCTAACCCCGTTCCCACCCACCAAACAGGAAATAGGGAAGGAAAAGAAAAACTCAGAAACCTGAAGATTGTTTGGAATTTATTCTCTTAAATAAGAATGGTAACATTTGTTAAAAAAAATTAAAAGCACAACACCTTAGTTTCACAGTAACGGCAAAAACAAAGTTACACAATTAAATTAAAAAAACTCACAAAGAAACACACCAAAAACTCACAGCACAGATTAAAAACAAGGGCAAAAGTAAAGGCTTTAGGGAAGGCCAGAAGCGGACAGGTGATGCGTTCCTTGGCACAGCGCGTCCTCCCCTGCTATGACGTCTTTGTACCACCGCCGTGGGAAACTGGCTGGCTGCCACCACCCTCACCTCTACTCTTACCTCCATCCCAAACTGAATGGCCCAGGAAAATGGGAACCCCTTAATCCACTGGTCAGGCCTTCAAGGCCATGCTGAGCCCCATTTAGGAGGGACTAAGAACGGCCCACTGCCCTACAGAGACACACCGAACACCAGGAGACAGAAGAAAGCTGGAGTATCTAACCCAGTGTGACTGATGCATGTGCCTGGAAGCAAAAGAGAGGGAAAGGTGGAGGGTCCTGCCTCTGTGTGGCAGTCCGCAAGCAACAGAACCTCTGTTTTCCTAGTTTGCTCCTCAATCAACTTTCTGAGGTCGGGGGCTGTGTACTGCTCATCTTCTGAAATACCCACCCCCCCCAAAGTCTCCACCTCCACACGTGTGCTGGCCTGCTCTGTTCCCTCCAAACTGTGACCTAAGCCAGGCCAGCGGCATGGTTCCCCACTGGAAAAGCTCCCATGGTTTCCGGAACCAAGGAAGAAGCTTCAGAAACAGCTTTATTATTATGGTTATAATTATTTAGGACACAATATATAAATATTTATTTGTATATATGAAATTACACCTATATAAATATACATGTGTATATGTATAAATATTTACACATCGCCATCAAACTATGACTCTTTTTTTTTTTTTCGAACTACAACTCTTGGGGGAGTTAAGCTGGATTGCACAATTCACTTAGCTCTACTAAGAGGTTTTCCAGAAATGCCTGTAAGGGAAGAGGGGTTGGGAAGCAGTGAGATTTCCTAACTTCGTCCTGACAGGCAGGAACCCCAGGATTGCAAGGAATTCCTTGTATCGCATGGCTATTCTGGCCCATTTAGCACCCAAACCATAAAACTTAATGGTGACCATGCAAGGTTGTCTAGGGACAGGGAGCAGGTGCCTGCCTCTTGTTAACTGCTAGGTGGCTTTTAAAGTTAAGACTGTCATTTCCATCCCATCTCTGTTGCCTGGACTACAAGAAAAGCTCTTTCTTCTCTTCTCTTATGACTTCCCATAAGCTTTATGCTTCATTTTTGATTATCCTCTACATGAAATGTAAAGAGGATTCTTCTAAGCAAAGAAAGGATCTAAAAACCTGCAACTGAGGGTCTTCTGTCCAAGGAGAAAGTATCTCATCTGGGGTTTTTCTTTCTCTACCTGTTGTTGTCCCAACTTTTCTTAAAGTCAGGGCAGGTACTAGGAGGCCAGGGTAGATAATCTGTGCCAGGTCCACTAATCTATAGCAGTAAGTATAAGAAGCTTGGAAACAAGGCATTTACAGATTTTGGAACAGAAAAGAGGGTTTCTATATTAAAAGCACATTATAAACAACAGTACTGTAAACAACATTGTCCTCCAAACACTAAATTAGCAGCAGTTACAGATTAGGTTAGCAGAGAGAGACAACACTGCAAAGCAGGCCTGGAGTAGGTTCTTTCAACTTACGAGTTGTTTGGTTTTTTGGCAACAGCAGTAATTTTGGCATAAGGGGAAAAGCGCATAAGGGAAAGAGGGCACTGCCACAAATACAGAGCAAACACATGGTAGGGTTAAGTGCAGCTACGGCCATAGCTTTTCCAGCTCTGCCTTCTGGGAGATATGGGTATAGAAGGATGGATTATTTATACACAGTGAGATCAAGTTCATTCATTTACAGCTTCTTCTTGTCTAGAGTGCAGGAGAGGACATGTTCCATGGATCTGGGTTAATGACTGCTATCAAGGACACATATTCTGGAACCCTGAAATACCTGAGTTTTTCTGAAGCTTTTCAAAAGGAAATTCCAGTTAACCATTCAAAGCTTTAGTTTGGGATTTAAAGAAAGATATCCCTATCAAAAGGAAAAAAAAGAAATATACTTCATGCCAACTATAAAATACCACCCATAATTCTGTTCCTTTTCTATAGAGGCTAGCAAGAATTAAGACACCTCATGGGGAAGTGCTGGAGCTTTGGGGCATGTTTAGACTCAGGGCTGTCATCTTCAAAAGCTCAAGTCCCTAGAGGCAGATGCTAACTGAACCCCATTAGCCCTAAGCCGCCTTAAAGTATGAGGGGGGGCACTGTCTGCCTCATTCATATTAGGGATTCAAGCAGGGATTCTTTTGGGATGCACACCTTGAATCCCTTGTGCTAGAACAGGCAAGTCACCTTCAGAATCACGAACCACAGGGGCTGAGACACCCTCAGGGATTTGATTCTTTCTTGCTTGAGTCTTTGTTAACATTGTTAAACTCTTCTCTCCTTGCTCTGTAGAATATTTTTCTCCTTCTCTATGGAAACTTTAAATCCATTAGGCCTTCAAACTTGACAGTAAGAATGGCAAACTGAACCACATGGGAAAGTGAACAAACTTGGCTTGCTCAGAAATGACCTGAACTTCTTGTGTTTAAGTTTTTAAAAAGAATATTCTGTCCTTGTTACCCAAAAAGAAAGCTTCATTTCTCTGAGTTGTTTTTTTTTTTTTACTGAGTAGCCAAGTTCCTTGGGAAATCCACGTCCGCTGGAACAAGGCCCAGACTGATGAGGGGGTGCTCTCATCTGGTCAAATGCACACTCTAGACCCCAGATCCGAAGTCTCTGTCTAGACCCCTTTGCTGACTTTTTGCTACCAGCACTTCCCCCTGGTGCTCTGGAATTGTCAACTACGAAAGGCTGTCAGCATTTCATGGGAAAGACAGAGTATAAAGGGTTTCGAAGCTATAGGTTTCAAACTCATTCGTGGCTTAAACATTGCTATAAAACGTTGGGCCAATTCACAGAGCACTTAAAAAGCTTCCCTGGATTTTAGTTAGGGCACACACAGAAGCAGGAGCCGAATTCACCTAGCTCGGCTGGGGTTTGCTGGGTCTTAGCCTCCAAATCACTGCCCTCTCTGGGCACATTCTCCCTTTCTCTAATTCTTAAGCACAGGGAAAGAAGCAACTTTGAAAACCTCTCATTTGAAAGTGGAGTGGATAATTCTTCTCTTTTCCCACTACGGAAATTTCACTACCAACTCCTTCTCCACAGTTTCTAGCATTAGCTGATAATCTTTAGTTGTTATATGATAATTTTGATGAGTTTGTAAATGGCTGCTTGAGATCTATCTGCTGTGAAAGACAGAAGAAGTGTGAGGAGCAGAAACACGGCCCTGTTGACCTCCTCTCTCACCTACACAATGACCCTGGGTTGGGTTGTATACAGTCTGTGGCTGCACTGGGGGTACTGGGACCACCCAGCAGTTTGTAGAACTGGGGACACATCTCACAGGCTGGCTTGACGCGGAGCAGAGAGAGGCAATTTTAAGGAAAAAACTACAATTCTTCACAACAAACTTAATGTCCATGAGCCCATGAGCTAAAAACCAGAATAAATGTGTTTTCAGAGGTAGGGATAGTGTCATTCACTTCCTGACACAAGGAAATGATTCGTGGAAATGGAAGGAATTAGGGTTTGCTCCTCATTAGAAGTTCAAATGCCCCAAAGTGATTAGGACAGGGCATGACCTATAGTGGTTACACGTCAAACAGAAGAGCAGTGTCGGCTTATGTAGATACCTAAATAGGGAGTCGGATGCAAGAATGTCAAGTTTAGGTGAACATAAATACAGCTCATGGGGCCTTATTACAATTCCATGCTGTCTGAGGAGTCCAAAACAAGAACGCCCTGTGACTCTGGAAAGCAGCCTGTTCTGAATTCCTGATTACCTGGACGGGGCCTGGACCAACCACCCCAGCGTGTCTTCTGGGTGTGGACAGGCTCCAGGCTCCAGCAACAATACTCTGAGATTTTGAATAGACATTACTGAAGCTCAGGTGATACCGCTTACCAGATGGCGCCCCTACTGGCTCACGGTCTGCCAGCGAAACTCCCCTCTGATTTGTACCAGCACCTCCGACAGGCCATAGAGAAAGGGGACTCCAAATGCAAGCAGCTGGCACATGAAAAAGGAGTCCAAAGGGTTTTGGGCCACTTGATGCCCAATCGAAGAAATGTTGCTTTGGAGGTGCTGGCTCATCCCCTTGGCCTTGTCACAGAGGCCGAGAGAGTGACGGACCACCCAGCCAAACAAGGAAGTGAGGCTACCTGGAGTTCTCTCAGCAGGGCTGGCGACGGCGCTGGCCCGTCCGTTTGTGTCCACAGGGGGGCCATCCTGCAGGGCTTCTCTGGCTTCCTAGGAAAGTCCGCAAGAAGAAGAGTGACTGACCGAAGCACTCAAATCTCAGAAGGCAAGGGCCCCTGTCTGGCTAGTTTGCTGCTCTCACCAGTCAACCCAGACTGTATTTCTCACACGGTCAGTATTCCTTTAAAAATCCAGGACATAGTTCATGGGGAAATCACCAGGAGTCAAAAATCTAGGTCCACCTTGGAATACCTTTCCTTTCCCCACAAGTCCCTCTGCAGTCAAACAAAAGCCTCTCTAGGACACGTTAGTAAGCCTGCGTGCTGACAAGGTAATGTCCTGTAGTGAAGGGAACACCCGGTTCACCTTGACAAAGACAAGTGGAGGAGTTACCTTCATTAAAAAAAAGAAAAAAAAAAGCAAAAAGGGTACTTAGATAAAAAATTCACAGAATAAAGAAAGTTAAAGGAATTGACAAGCAGAGCAGATTGTTTACAGCCAAGTTCCTTTGCAGGGTGTCCTTCTCTCAGAAAGATGCTTATTTACAATGACTAAAGTCTTCTTTTATATAGAGTAAACAGAAGGGTCTAACATAGTCTCTCAAATCCAACTCAGGGCGTGAATGGAACATTAGCTCAGTGAAATGCAACATCAAGATTATACTTGAAAAGTTGGTTTCCTCCCCAGTTGAACTATGACCGTCTCTCAGGCCCCTCCCGTACACAAGAAAGGCAATTCAGTGGCCATTTAGTGGACCCGGCCAAACACACCCTCACCTGTCACCATGCTAAAATGCACCTGCTGCTTCTGCCCCACTTACAGATGGATCACCATTACCTTTCCAGAGAGAGGAGCCACTGCCGGTCTCTTCCTCTGTGCAGAGCCGGAGAGTCGGTAACAGTAGTGTGGTTTGCAGTAGAATTTACCTGTAGGCAGCAAGAGGCAGGGGAAAAGGAAGTGAGTGAGACCCTTAATTCTGAACTTGACTCCTTGGTCTTCGCACACTCCTGTCTATCTCCTCTACCCACTGGGCACTGTCACCACTGCCCAGGCTTCTTGTACAGGGAGGCCAAGCCCTCCCTATAAACTTTGATTTCAGCCCTCCTCTCCCCTTTGCCCGAAGGGGGAGGGGGTCTCTTTTAGATATGTGAAGGCCATTGAGCCATCACCCAATCAGTGCCCAGAGCAAAGCAGTGAAGCTTGCATGGCAGGGCCAGTGAACAAAGTGGCAGTGTGTGCAGAACAAAGATGTGGTCACATGGAAAGCTGGGAGTAGCATTTCTGGGGAAACCAAGAATGAACCTAAGCACAGGGTGGAGGCGAGAAGGCTGCAGGGAGTGGGGCAGCATTGAGCACTGGCTCTGACAGGACCCCCTCTGCTGCTCCCCTCTCCCACAACCATCCACAAGCAAGCCTTATGACCCGTTAGTGGGTCAGGATCAGCATTAAAAAACAATACAGAAGCAAATCAAACAATCCTGCAATGGACTATGAATAGAATGAAGCAGAATAAAATTCATTAAAGTGCACAGTGGCATAATCAGAGTTAAGTATTAGTCCTTACAGCTTTTATGTGTCTATACATGTTTATTGAGTCCTAATGTAACATGTATATTCTTTTGCAGGTGTGGTCCAAAGTTTGAAAAACAATGATCTTGGCTTTTCCCATGACACCGGTAGTGGGAGTCAGTCACAAAGGGTCATTTTTTCCTGGCTCTCTCCTTACTGCCACTTTAAAGAGCCAAGCCTTCTGAAAATTAAAGGACAGACCCTATTATAGAAACTGTTGAAACAGGAGTAATCCCATTTATCCTTTTCATTTGCAGAGGGTACTCTTTTGACAAATGAACTTTTCTGTTCTCAAAGTTAAAATAAGAGAACCTAACCAGAAAACCAATAAAAAAAGTCAATGACAATGAAGGGTTGGCTTTTTGAAAAGATAAACAAAATTGACAAGCCTGTCCTATACTAATTCTGAAAAACAGAAGACTAAAATAAGTAAAATCAGAAAGAGGAGATGTTACAACTCATACCACAGAAATACAAAGGATCATGAGAAGCTACTGGGTATAATTATACACTAGCAAGCTGGATAACCTAGAAGAATTTAACACAGTCCTAAAAACATATAACATACCAAGACTGAATCATGAAGACAGAGAAAATCTGAATAGAACAATACTAAGTAAGGAGAGTGAATCAGTAATCAAAACCCTTCCCAAACAGAAAAGTCCAGGACCAGATGGCTTCACTGGTGAATTCCACCTAACATTTAAAGAAGAATTAGAAGCAATCCTTCTCAAACTCTTCCAAAATGTTAAACAGGAGGGAATACTGCCAAACTTATATTACAATGACAACATTACCCTGATACCACAGCCAGATAAGGACATGACAAGAAAAGAAAATTACAGACCAATATCCCTGATGAACACAGATGCAAAAATTCTCAACAAAATACTAGCAAACCCAGTTCAACAGCACATTAAAACAATCATTCACCACAAGTAAGTGGGATTTATCCCTGGGATACAGGATGTTTCAATATACACAAATCAATAAATGTGATACACCACATGAACAGAATGAAAGATAAAAATTATGTGATCTCAAGGGATGCGGAGAAAGCATTTGACAAAGTGTAACACCCTTTCATGATAAAAAGACTCAACAGACTGGGTTACAGAAGTAACATATCTCAGTACAAGAAAGACCATATACAACAAACCCACAGCCAACATCATTCTCAAAGGTGAAAGGTTGAAAACTTTTCCTCTCAGATTTGGAACGCAAGGATGCCCACTCTCACCACTCCTATTCAACAAAGTACCAAAAGTCCTAGCCAGAGTAATCATGTAAGAGAAAGAATAAAAGGAATCCAAATAAGAAAGGAATAAAACTGTCTTTGTTTGAAGATGATATAACCTTACATTAGAAAATCCTAGACTAGACTCCACGGAAGTACAACCAGAACTAATCAGTAATTCAGTAAAATTGCAGGACACAAAATCAACACATAGAAAGCAATTGTTTCTATACATTCACAACAAAAGATCTGAAAAAGTAAAGAAAACAATCCCATTCACACTAGCATCAAGAAAATACTTAGGAATAAATGTAATCAAGGAAGTGAAAGATCAACACACTGAAAACTACAAGACCTTGATAAAAGAAACTGAAGAAGATACAAACAAATGGAAAGATATCCATGTTTGTGGATCGAAGAATTAATATTGTAAAAATGTCCATATTACCCAAAACCACGTATAGATTCAATCCAATTTCTATCAAAATTCTAATGGCATTTTTCACAGAAACAGAAAAAAACAATCCTAAAATTTGTATGGAGCCACAAAAGCTGAATAGCTAATTAGGGCAATACTGAGAAAGAAGAACAAAGCCAGAGGCATCATACTTCCTGAATTCAAACTATATCACAAAGCTATAGTAATCAACATAGCATACAATACTGGCATAAAAACAGACACACAGAACAATGGGACACCCAGAAATAAACCCCAGTTTGAGAAGGGAGCCAAGCATACTTGATGGGGAAAGGACGGTCTCTTCTATAAATAGTGTTGGGAAAACTGGACAACCATATGCAGAAGAATGAAAATGGACCTCTATCTCATACTGCTCACAAAAACGAGCTTGAAATGGATTAAAGATTTAAGTGTAAGGCCTGAAACCACAAAACTACAAGAAAACTGGGGAAAAGCTCCTTGACACTGGTCTCGGCAGTGATTTCCTAGATATGACAGCAAAAGCACAAGCAATAGAGGCAAAATCTATAGAAGTGGGACTATATCAAAGTAAAAAGCTTCTGCACAGTAAAAGAAACAATCAACAAAATGAAAAGGCAATATTTCTCCCTACTGAATGGGAGAAAATATTTGCAAATCATATATCTGACAAGGGGTTCATATCCAAATATATACAGAACTCATACAACTCAACAGCAAAAAAACTAACAACCTGATTAAAAAATGGGCAGATCTGAAGAGACAGTTTTCCAAAAAAGACATGCAAATGTCCAACGAGTAGAAGAAAAGGTGCTCAACATTACTAGTCATTAGGGAAATGCAAATCAAAACTACAGGATATCCCCTCACACCACTTATAATGGCTATCATCAAAAAGAGAAGAATTACGTGTTGGTAATGGTGTGGAGAAAAGGGAACCCTAATGCACCTCTGGTGGGAATGTAAATTGGTGCAGCCCCTATGGACAACAGTATGGAGGTTTCACAATAAATGAAAACTACAACCACCACGTGATCCAGCAATCCCACTTCTGGGTAGATACTCAAGTTGAAAATCAGCATCTCGTAGAGTTATCTGCACTCCCATGTTCATGACAGCATTACAACAGCCAAAATATGGAAATAACCTTAAGTGTCTGTCAGTGAATGAATGGATAAAAAAGATGTGGTACATATACACAAGAGAATATTATTCAGCTATGAGAAAGAAGGAAATCCTACCATTTGTAATAACTTGGATGGACCCTGAAGGTACTATGCTAAGTGAAGTGAAGTCAGATAGTGAAAGACAAACTCTGTATGATCTCACTTGTATATGGAATCTAAAAATAACCAACTCAGGGGCGCCTGGGTGGCTCAGTCATTAAGCATCTGCCTTTGGCTCAGGGCGTGATCCTGGAGTTCTGGGATCGAGCCCCACGTCAGGCTCTTCCGCTGGGGGCCTGCTTCTTTCTCTCCCACTCCTCCTGCTTGTGTTCCCTCTCTCACTGGCTGTCTCTCTCTGTCAAATGAATAAATAAAATCTTAAAAATAACCAACTCAGAGAAACAGAGAGCAGAATGGTGGTTGCCAGGGTTAAGGGGTGGGGAACATGACAAGATACTGGTCAAAGGGTACAGACTTCCAGATATAAGATTAATAAGCTCAGGGATCTAATGTATGGCTTGGTTAACCATACTGCATTATATACCTGAATGTTGCTAAGAAAATGGACCTTAAAAGTTCTCACCACAGGGGCACCTGAGTGGCTCAGTCAGCTGGGCATTTGACTCTTAATTTCGGCCTGGGTTGTGATCGCAGGGTCATGAGATCGAGCCTTGGACTGGACTCTGTGCTCAGCGGAGCAGGGCAGGGAGGGTGTCTGCTTGAGATTCTCTTTCTCCCTCCCCCACCACTCGCGGGTACACATAAGTGCGTGCTCTCTCCCAAAAAAAGACAGGCAGACAGACAGACAGACAGAAAGAGATCTTTAAAAAAAGAAAAAATTCTCACCACAAAAAAGGATTAAGAACTATGTGATAGGATGGAGATGGCACGTAATACTATGATGGTAACCATTTTACAGTTTTTATAAAAGTATAAATCAGCACCCTGTACACCTTAAACTTACATACTGTTACGTGTCAATTGTATCTCAATAAAGTAGGGAAAAAAAGGGGAGGGTGTAAAAATCAAAGGAAATAAAGGTAAGATGGCCTTCTTTCTTTTTCAGAGATGGTGCTCTGATTACTACATCCTTCCTCTTTTCCTTCAAAGTGACTGACTTCTGTATTTTTTTTTTTAATTTTTTTTTTAAGATTTTATTTATTCATTTGACAGAGAGAGAGACAGCCAGTGAGAGAGGGAACACAAGCAGGAGGAGTGGGAGAGAAAGAAGCAGGCTCCCTGCGGAAGAGCCTGATGTGGGGCTCGATCCCAGAACTCCAGGATCACGCCCTGAGCCGAAGGCAGACGCTTAACGACTGAGCCACCCAGGTGCCCCTGACTTCTGTCTTCTTTTACCTGTACCTGCCTCCCAACACTGACTAAATCTTTTAGAAAAATATAGTCTATGGATTTCATAATTTCAAATAATAGTCATATACATGGCATATTTTTCTGAAACAGAATTTCCCACTAGCTATTGGCACTTAACCAGAACTCAGAGACATTACATCTACTGTCAGGAAAACAATGATAGCCAAAGGACCATCAATCTCACTGCTGATTTCTCTATGAGGGGAGTTGAATCATGGGTTGTTTTTTTCAGCTTAGATATAATCTCTTTTTACAATCTGTAATAAACCATTTCATTTTTGTGAATTTTTTAAAAAAGATTTTATTTATTTATTAGAGAGCGCACAAGCAAGGGGAGCAGCAGAGGGAGAAGGCTCCCCACTGAGCAGGGAGCCTGACGCCAGCCGCGATCCCAGGACGCTGGGATCGTGACCTAAGCCTAAGGCAGATGCTTAACTGACTGAGCCCCAGGCCGCCCCTCACTTTTGTGAATTTTGGCTAAGATAAAATGTAATTAGGGCAAGACAAAATTTATTAGTGGTCAGATCACATACTACTTTTTTGTCTGTTTTGTATCTTACTCTTTAAAGAATGCTCCTTCCTCCTCCATGTGATCCTGATGGGCCATCAACCGTGTGGCCTAACATTATCCACCACAGGAATAAACATATGACCCATATAGGTCAGACTATCCCCTTTCCTTCCAGCCCACTCCGGGATACAGCCTGTGGCTAAGTCAGGCTAACCAGAGCCATTCTGGGGGATGCTCAGGGATGGTGAGACAGAAGAGGCAGCCTTTCTCTGAGAATGCTATCTACAAGGAAGATATAAATCTAATGCTTCAACTTTAATCTGACTTGGGTTTCTATTATTTATTACCAAGTCTTGTTTATTATAGTATCAGAAAACTACAGTTATAGCTACTTTCATTCCTTTCTTCTATTTTTTTCCTGCATTAGTTTGCTTTTTTCTACTAAAGTAGAATCCTAGGTTTTAAAATACAACTCAATAGGCTAAACTCCAGGGAGTCCTCATTGAATTCTGCTATAGTATCCTAAATTAATAAAGAAAAGAGGCTTAGGTTTCAAAACAAGTCCCAAACCTAACCAAAAGGTAATTTTCAAGAAAAGTCCAGAAAATTGTTTTCTCTAAAAATGCAGTATAATGTGATGGAAGGAACATGAGCACTGAAGTCAGATCTCAGTTTAAATACCGTCTCAACCACTCAATAGCCATGTGAACTATTTAGCGTTTTGAAACGTGTTTCTTCATGAGGAATATGAAGCTACTACTCATAGGGTGAGATAAGTAAATGAGAGGTCACGTTATGTGTTGCAGGTACTCAGTTCATGTATCTCCTCAAACCCCTTCCCAAGCTCAACTTGATGGTACTTTTTGCTTCTTAGAGTAATAACAAAAAGAGCTAACGTTTATCTAATATTTACCACGTGCCAGATACTATCATAACTATTATAACACCTACCAGCTCATTTAGTCCTCAGAACTCAATAAGGTAGATATTGTTACTCTCCACCTTTCTCCAGGTGCGGCACAGAGGGGTTAAGCAACCTGCCCAAAGTGTCCCCTACTCTGTAAATCTCACAGAGGATTGAACCTAGGCAGCTTGGCTCCAAAGTCTATACCTTTAGTCACTACATTATGATGCCTGTCTGAGTGAGTGCATACAGCCACACTAATGTTATAAACTAACCACAAATTATGGTTGATTCTGTCAAGCCACTGATTTTAGACGGTCCAAATAAATTAAATCTTAATTAAATACGGGAGTGACTGGAAAAAGAAACTGAAGGGAAACAAATGACTGAAGGGCAAGCTTAAGGCATAATGGGTCATGACTCATTCATTCAACAGCTCACTGAATGCTGTCATAGGACAGGTACTAATCTAAACACTGAGAATGCTCCAGTCGAGAAGACAGACTAGCTTCTGCTTGGATAGAGCAGACAATGTGTGAATAAGTATCAGGTAGTGCTGAGTACCACAGATCGGGAGGTCTGCAAATGCCTCTCTGAGGAGGGGCTATGTAAACGAAGCTGTGAATGACAAGAAGCCCACTCTGTAAAGATCAAGGGGAAGTGCATTCCAGGAGAGGAGACAGCTAGTGCAAAGTCCTAAGGTAGCAGAGCCTAATCAGGTTTATGAAATGGAAAGAAACCAGTGTGGCAGGCGTACAGCTAGCTAGGGGACAGCTGGCAGCAGAGAGGAAATGTAGGCCAGGGTAGACAAGCGAAGCTCTCAGCCTGAGCGGATTCTATTTGTACTGCAGCAGACAGTAAGAGTACAAAGCAGGAGGCTGGAAAGATCTGATTTACATCTTTTAAGATCCCTCTGTTGCTTTGAGGAAGCAGACTGTAGGGGGCAATGGTGGAGGCAGGGAGACCAGCAGTCCCGGTGGAAGATGTAGAGGGTGGTCAGGGTAGTACTTGAAGAGACAGAGCGCAGTGGACTGTTTCAGGCTTGTCTCTACTGATGGAGGCCCTTCACAGCCACCTTAGCAGGTAGTGGGTTTTCTCTCCTTCAGATGACAGGGAAAGACTTGACATACTGTCTGATTTAGAGTCCTTGTCTTACGAGTTGGCAGTTGAAAATAAGCTAGTATTTGGCGAGAGAAAGAGGAGCTTAGTTAGGGCAGACGACATCCTTTTAAAAGAGCTGAAGGGAAGACTAATTAGGGACAAGGGTAAAACATGGATATTTCTCTGAAGAGTAAGATTCTCAATTTGCCAGTGTGGAGCTGACACGGGCCCAGAGTCACTAATCCCAGAATGTCTGACCTGGAAGGGATCCCAGAGGTCATTTAATACAAAGCAGCACTTACTAGTTTTGTGTGAACTTGAACAAGGAACTTACGACTTCTCTGAATTTGCTTTCCTGATTTGTAAAATTGCAATAATAAAACTAGTTACTGTATAGGGCTGTTGTGAGGACAGAAGGACATGATATGTGTTAGAAGGCCTACCACAGTGCCTGAGTTACTTCTTTTCTCCTACAAACGACCTATGACTTCCCTGTCTTTTTCTTATCTGAGTCCCTTCAGTTAGATTTCTGAGTCACACAGTAATGTGGATAAATAACAGACTAAAACTTCAGGATTCCTAAAATTCCATTCTTTTCTCTAGTTCACCTGTCCTTTGTGGAGGGGCTGAGTTGATGAAAGGTTCATTTGGGTTAGAATTTGGGGAGCTGGTTTAGATCCGCTGTCCTCCCTGTCCCAGGGTCAACAACAATGCGCTCAACAAGCTTGGCCTGCCTCGTCTGCTCCCAATGTCATGGACATTCTCATTTGAGCTCCTGCCTTTCTCTTGCCTGGTATGCCATCTCCTCCTCCACTGAGACATTTTATACTTCTCTCTTGCAAGCTAGCTTAAGGTCAGTTCAGTCATTCCTAAAAACGGGGGAGCTTCACTGATTTCTTCCTCCTTTGAACTTCTGCAAAGTTAGAATCTATATTTTGTCTCTTAGCCCTTAATTATACACTCTTCATCATCTGTTGTTGCTCCATGTGCCCTTGTCTTATCATGCCCATCAGAATGTAAGCTCCTTGAGTAACATGTTACATTTCATCTGTATCCTCAAGAGAATGTGGCAAAGATGAGTACACAATCTATGGGCAAAAATACTTGGGGATCTATTGGCTGGAACTTGAAGGATCTTCTTTCCAGACAGACTTCAGTAGAAGGCTAACTAAAATAACCCAAGCATCAAGGACAGTTAAAAGACACTGGGTAGGCTCCATATGCCAACCCCTATCCTTGGGGATCAAAGGCATTACCGAAAGAGCAGGTGTGTGGGAATGGTGCAAGAGAAAATCTGATACCTAAAAATACACTTTTGTTATCTAGACAACTGTCTTAACTCTTCCCTCACAGGGTGGTGCTTTTTATTAAAATTACAAAAGGCAGGTACCATCATGGAAAGAGTTAGCTTTTCTCAGTTCATCACTTTGGCTCCTTTGTTGCTATTCTGACAGGGCTACCTATTTATCCATTATTAGCAGAACCTGGATGACTGATGTGACTATTTCCTAATCACATGGTGTCCCTCTCCTACGTGACATCATCTTACTGTCTCCTCAGTTAAAAATTACCTACCAACGTAGTAATGGATGTACAATATTGTGATTTATAAGACATATATATCAGAAAACCAAATATATTTCTCATATACATTTGGTCTAGGTCCACAGTTTCTAAGTCAGCTCCAAACCCCTGGAATTCCCTAGATAAAGGTGTCTTTTGTTGTAATAATTAAGGTTACTTTTAGACCCCACCCAAGGGCAGGGGCTGGTTGCCAAGAGGACGAACCATGGGATTAGAGGGTACCCCATTTCAGGGTACCCCCCAACTCTCCAGGGAAGAGGGCTGGAGATTGAATCAAATAATGGCCAATGACTTAGTCAAACATGACTGCAACAAAAGCCTCCATAAAAACCCAAGAGGATGGGGTTTGGAGAATTTCCGGGTTGGTGAACATGTCGAGTTGCAGGGAGAGCAGTGTCCCTGGGGAGGTGCCCTATGGAAGCTCTATGCCCTTTCTCCAGATCTTGTCCTATGTATCTCTTCGTGCGGCTGTTGATTTGTATCTTTTTTTTTTTATTAAAGATTTTATTTATTCATTTGAGAGAGAGAGAGACAACCAGCGAGAGAGGGAATACAACCAGGGGGAGTGGGATAGGAAGAAGCAGGCTCCCAAAAGAGGAGCCTGATGTGGGGCTCGATCCCAGAACGCCGGGATCACGCCCTGAGCCGAAGGCAGATGCTTAACGACTGCGCCACTCAGGCGCCCCTGATTTGTATCTTTTATCATATTCTTTAGTAAACTGGTAAACCTAACTGTCTTCCTGATTTCTGTGAGCCACTCCAGCAAATAACAAGAACCTAAGGAAGAGGTCGTTGGAACCTCCAATCTGTAGCTGGTGGGTCAGAAGCATAAGTAACAGCCTGGGGCTTGTGGCTGGTGTCTAAAGTGGGGAGTGAGGAGCAGTCTTCTAGGCCTGAGCCCTTAACCTGTGGAATCTGATGCTATTTCTGGGCAGAGTAGACAGTGTCAGAATTCAGCTGAATTCCTGTACACCCTGTTGGTGTCAGAGAATTGCTTGGTGTTGTGGGGCAGGGGGGTGAGGGACTCCCCTGACCCCTACATTGGAATTGGTTCTGGGAATCCAAAAAGAGGTCACATAATGCCACCTCTGTGAGGACGCCTATTAATCTAGGTCTTTTCATTACTTTTGAATCAGTAAGACTGCCTCTCATGAAGTTCCTTCAGCACTCCACAGGAATAAGTATAGTAATCATCAACCTTTTTGGTGACCTTTTCGATTACTCTTAAAGAGTTTTCAAATGGCAGGCATGCCAGCCTGCCTGTGTCTATCAGGCTTTGTCATCTATTTGTATAATTCCCCACCTTCTGCTCCATTAAGGCCTTTTTGTTATAAAAACAATACATGCCATGAAAGGCCAGGGCTTGAACGCTGCTGCAGTAAATTAGATTTAGATCCTGTGCAACAAGCTCTCAATTCATCAGAGAGATGCCGATGCTAGAGAGAGATGGGCATAATTTGGTCATCCTCCAGAAGCAAAGTCTGAGGACCCAGGCGGCATGAGATCTAGTTTTAATCTGCTGTCATTGATCTGTGGCAAGAGATAGTACTTCTACAGATCTGTGATTTCCCCTTCTCTAAAGTAAGGACAAAAAAAGCCTCATCCTCTTTGTGTCCCTTTTATTTTAAGATCCCACCCTGAGGTAAGAAACAAGTATCTGTGAAGCCAGGGAAGTGATTTGGGTAAACACATGCCATTCTCATTACCATCATTGCTAAGTAATGCTATGCTACAGCCTGGTGACTTTAGGGAAATATTTATAAGAAAGAGTCTCAGAGAAAAAAACAAAGAGTAGAGCAAGATGGATGGGAAGGGTTTAGGCGAGGCAGAAAAAATGTATATATAAGAATGCAGTAAGAGGCCCTAAGATCAGCTCACATGGAAAAGAGTGTCCCTAGGCCCAGTTTCTAAGTATGGCCTCAAGTGCAAACAGGCTTACCGTCCTCTATGTCATAGGCGTAGGCCGACAGGCGCAGGGTGGTGGCGCAGTACTCGCATTTGAAGCAGCTCCGATGGAAGAACTTGCCCTCAGCACTCAGCCTTTCCATCACGTAGACCCGCTTCCGGCAGAAATAGCATGTGTCGCTGCCTCCCAAGTTCTGTGGGAACTCCTTTTTTATTGAGCCCTGTAATGGGGGGGGCAGTGGGAGGCATGTCAGGACAACGATTCTCAGGCCCACCTCCAAGAGGTGTACAACCCTCGCCATATGTGAAACTAACCCTCACTAAGCGAATTTGCTCTGAGACAGACTAAGATGGCTCACTTTGCTCTTGGCTCTCCCAAAAAACAGCGGCACTAGTGCAGTGACTGTCAAATGTGCCTTCTATGCAGCAAGCAGCAGGAGCTGGGTTCTGAATTGATGTTAATCAACAGTCGAGAGGAAACCGCAGTTGGTTTTACAGAATTTCACAACAATCAAACCAAATTATTTCAGCAGAATTCTGTTTTGAAGGCAGCATAAAAATACCTCTTCAGTGTTCACATGGTTCTACGTGGATATGGGTTCCCTGGACTCTAGAGCAATCACTTTTAGAGATACTAAGTACGTTTTCCACACAACATTCTAAACAACCATTCAGTCCTAGAAATTTAGTTACAAAATTTAGACAACCTAAAAAAAAAATTACCTCATGGCATATATTGGCTACATAATGTACTAAACTACTTAGAATTAACCGGGTTTATTTACCACAGCTGTGCTATATCTAGATAGACAGTGCCCTTAACACATCTCTTACCAGTTCCTTCTTGTCTAGAAGGGTTTTGGGCTGTTCTTTCCTTTGAAGCTGATTGGCTATCTGCTCAGCCAATGAGCTCACTCCGCCCGTGTACATCTTTATATACTTCTATTGGTTGGAGATTATAAAGTGACCAGAATGAAGGGAAATGAGAAGGAAAAAAAATAAATAAATTAAGAAGACAGGGAAAAAAATCTTTGGAAGGTATAAAATGAATACAAGGTGCAGCAGCAAACCATGCCAACACAGTGCCCACAAGCAGGGAAACTTGGTGGTAAGAAAAACGGGTGTCGTTGTCCACACAAATGTACCAGCACTGGTAAGAATAATGGCTGCAGGAATAATTAAATTCAGTAAGGGAGAACTTAGTCCTTCATGTCGTTTCAGAATATATAGTTCAGGGAGGTGGGAAGACAGGATGGATACAAATATAGAACAGAATAAGAAGGGCCCATATCCTAGTGACTCAAACTCAAACTCAAACTCCATTTAGAATTCAAGAGGAACAACTCCTACCAAGACAGCAGATGTCCAGATGGACAGCCTGTTTCAAGTTGGGTCTGGGGAGGGCCTGGGAAGTTATTTCCTCATTTACAAAGAAACCAAGCTCACTCTCGCAAGGCTGACTGACTCTTTACTTGGGTAAAATATGCCAACTGCCTAGTAATACTAGTGATGCTCAGCTTCCTCCTATTAACGCTTTGCTCATAACCCCTGTCATATGCATCAAATATTCCTGAGTTTTATCTGGAAGAATCCTTCTCGGCCTATTCTCCCTGTTGATATTTATGTGTTCTATCCAGGCACTAAGGCTAAAACCTTCTAGACTGGGCTGGACTTCTTAAACACGGCTGCAGGAGGCTAACACCTGCAGCCATGCAGACAAGTAGCTCAGTATAGTCTTGGGAAATCAGAATGCGTTTTTAGTCCAGGAGGGATTATTTTTTCATAGGTTGAAAAAAGAGAAAAAAAATCCAACCAATTCAATCCTCTTTCTAGCAAAGTGGAAGAAATAACAAGAAACTACCAAATTTCAATTGTAAGCCTTCCTGCTAGGCAGCCTAGCTTTGAGCCTGTTCCCAAGGAATGAGGTCAAAGCCTTGCTGGCCGTCCTTTAGAGACAGTCACCCTTCTACGTGGAGATGGTAAGGACACCCCGTGTGTGCAACACTCCTCTCGTAAACTGTGCAACAGGACAGCTGTCTGCCTAGTTTGAGGAGTCCTGACTCTCATTCTGACTGAGAAACACACCAGGGCAGTCGTCTTGGGGATGTCCACAACCCAGTTAGAAAGTGGTTTCAATGCACAACACACAAAGCCATGTGTAAGAGAATCGCTGGCCTGGGCAACAGCATGCCCTGGGCTGGGCAAGGACAAACAAGAGAATTGCTCTGGGGGAAAACTAACTCCATGTGAACTCTACGAGAATAACAGAAGCACAAATGAGCGAACAATTCTCCAAGGTTCCGCTGGAACTGAGGAGTCAATTCTATTTTTCAATTTAAAATAAGGAGATTTCCAAGGATTGGTGCCACTTGCTCATTAACTCCACAGCTAACACTCTTCACTCTTCACTCTTACTGCAGAGCTATACCCACTCAGGGACTGGGTTTAAGGTAACAATAACCACCCAAAAAGTTGCATTAATAGTCAAGAAAAACAAGTGACTCTAAGATCTAAACCTTCTTTAGCTTAGAGATATCAGGGAAGCTTACACCTGGAACACATTGGCACCAGGCAGAGGGGAGCAGATCGTTTAACAGCCGACACTGAGGGTGCAGAAAATTGCACTTCATTCTGCAGAAAGTGAGAGCATAGGCCAGATGTCACACATGAGGCTGGGATCCCGAGCAAGCCCTGGGTCTTCACTGCCCAGCCAGAACCCTTCCCTCCCACCAGGAACCAGCATCCTCAGCAAATACAGCCCAGGGCTGCCCACGTGCAAAGGCATTGGTCACACCAAGTTCTCAGCGATGTGGTAATAGTGACAAGCATCCGCCCCGAGAGAGGTGGAGACTCAAGTTCTATTTTTTCTGGCATGAAAAGCAGATGGTTTCCTTCTCCCCACTCTTAAGAAACAGTCTAAATGTAGCAATTGTTGGACTTACACTTTTGCCACCACACAGGCATATGCTTCTGCACAAGTACCGCATAGACTGCTTGAGAATAGGAAACATAGAAAGGGCAAAAAGACCTGCCAATCGCTCTCTAAACTACTCTATAGCTGGATCAGTTCCATTGTAGGAAATTGCAGGGCTCATTCTTCAAATGATTACAATTCAAGAGGCACCCAGAATACTGCATAATCACCACTCCACTTAGGAGATTTAATTACACTGTGGTTCATATTTTGTAATACATATTAATATGAAGACATGTGGAATTTAAAAAGCTAATGGCTGAAAAACATTTATTATTATTTGATAGAGTTGAAATACAATAAAAGTGGGTTTATTTGTCAGAATTTGATGCAATAAAAGCTAGCAGCCTCTGTAACTTTGGTGTAAGCCTACAGACCTCACATGCAAAACAGACAGACAGACAGACACACACACATGTGGATTCCCACAGGAGACAGGCCAAAGTCACAAGCTCTGCAACCTCGCTGGGCCACATAACATTTGTGTAGGTAAACTGGGGAGAGGCTGAAGAGGAAGGAGCTTTGCCACTCTCCAGGCTGTGCTACCTGTCGGAGGGAGTCAGAGGAGGGAGAGGCGGGGCGGTTGGAGGAGCGGAGACTAAGAGAAAGCTCCCACTGGTCAACAAAAAAACGACGAGAAGGTTCAGGCTCTGGCTACAAAATATAAGATGGAGAAAAAAAGAAATCAAAGGAAACGTTAAATAAAAAGTTACACACTGAACTGAATATAGGGAATTTGGGAGTTTAAGACCTTTATCTAAATAAGAAGTGAAGTAAAGAAATATTCTTAGTTCCCGAAAGCATGAATGGCTCATTCAAGGCTTCCATTTTGCCTTTAGCTCACCCTTGCCTCACGCTGACAGTGAAGCTCGCTCTGGAGCATGGTCACTGTTGTTGTGAGCCTCCTCTGAAAGCCGTGTCTTCTCTCGTTTGGCGGTTTTACTCAATCCACCCCAAGTGGAAACGCTGCGAGCCAGGAGGGGCAGCGGGCAGAGGTGGCGAGCTGCCCACCCACTCTTTATGCTCCGCAGAGCCCCCCACTGGCTTGGGCTGGGACTCCTCCCGGGCAGGAGACGGTTCTACCACCTTACAAACAGTGAGCAAGATAGCAGATCTACAGCGAGACTGACCCCTTCTCCATAAAGGCCAGGAAGGTGGTGGCCAGTGCTCAGAGAAACTCTGCCTGTCAAGGAGCCAGCCACATCCCAGCAAGGAGCAGGAGAGAACACCCCAAGTCCTCTGCAGACTGCATGCGGCATGTGTAACAGAAGTAAGCCGGGATCCGTCGTGGTCCATGCAGCCAGGAACCATCCAGGCCCCAGGGAGGGAGAAGGGGGCTGAGAGCTCTGGCAAGTCGTGACTGCTTAGTTTCCTACCAGGCTCGGGGTGAAGTACTTGCAGGGCAGAGGGACAAGGTGCTGTCATGGTAAGAGACCTCTAGCTCCAAGCAGATCCACTGCACCCCCAGTTCGGCGCCCCCACTAACTTCATAGCTTTAATGGGTGGCAACGTGGAATGCAACCAGCCCTGCTCCAGATGCTCAGCTAGCTCACTGGCCCTCAGCTCAGCACACGGGGCAGGCCCAGAAACACAGGCCCAAGGTGGGGGATCTCTGTAGAGGAGTACCACCCATCAGAGAGAAACAAGACAGAAGGCAGCTCCCTCAGAGATGGCAAAGCAGTGAAGCTGATGGGAAGACTGGGGGTGGGAAGCTGAGGGAGCAGGTGAGTGCACAGGGAAGATTATGGAATAGTGGAGAGAAAATCCTGGAAGAGAACATAAACAGTAACCCTTAAAGGTATCTAGACAGGAACCCTGCAGTGAAGAATCCAGAAACCAGCTCACTGGGAAAATGCTACCTTTCCTTCTGGGCATTGCAGCCCCAGACATCTGATAGCTTCTCCCTGCCCATCTCTCCTTTTCCTCAACATACTTCCCTCTGTTCTTCTTCGCTTAGGCACTGTTTCATGAAAAATCATCAGGACCTCATTAAATATGCATTCCCTGAAATGTACGGCTTGCCCTTCTCCACAAAAATGCCCAGTTTTCTTTTTGAGAGGAATACGGCCTGGGAAGAAGAAAGAAAGAAGCTAGGCATACCCAAGGCTCGTGGGAAGAAGCAGCCCCAGCAGAAGGGAAGGAAGCAGAGCAAGGCTGTGCGTGAAGAGATGAAAGGGTTGCCCTTTCCACCTCTGCCCTGGTCTCTTCTCCCTCACCCAGCACTGATCCACGTGTGATCCTGGCAGCACACAGACCACCTGCTTCTCATGCGGTAAGAGGGCCTAAGGAGACAGCACTAACTTCCTTAGCCAGAGAGCAAAAGCAGAAAGAGAGGTACAAATAAAAGAAAAAGGCCCATGTGAAATTAAGAAATGATTCTTCACTCTTACTGCAGAGCTATACCCACTCAGGGACTGGGTTTAAGGTAACAATAACCACCCAAAAAGTTGCATTAAATAAGCAGGCTTTTTAAAAATGGGCATCTCTGCTATTTGTCAAAAAATATGATGGCCAGGGGTGCCTGGGTGGCACAGCAGTTAGGCGTCTGCCTTCGGCTCAGGGCGTGATCCCGGCATTATGGGATCGAGCCCCACATCAGGCTCCTCCGCTATGAGCCTGCTTCTTCCTCTCCCACTCCCCCTGCTTGTGTTCCCTCTCTCGCTGGCTGTCTCTATCTCTGTCGAATAGATAAATAAAATCTTTAAAAAAAAAAATATGATGGCCAGGTGTAATCAGTAATTCCCCCTTCAGGGGAATGAAGCATGAGAGACTATGGACTCTGAGAAATAAACTGAGGGCTTCAGAGAGGAGGTGGGTGGGGGAATGGGATAGGCTGGTGATGGGTAGTAAGGAGGGCACGTATTGCATGGTGCACTGGGTGTTATACGCAACTAATGAATCATCGAACTTTACATCAGAAACCAGGGATGTACTGTATGGTGACTAACATAATATAATAAAAAAGTATTATTACCAAAAAAAAAAGTAATTCCCCCTTCAGTTTTTCAGAAAAGAGTAGCTAAATCTTTTCATTATGCACCCCCATTTTGTCACCGCCTTCCTTCCCCTCCATCTTCTTCAGACTTGCAAAATCCCCATAGCAGTAAGAGCTCTGGCTCTCTCAGTATTTCTACCTCTAGACCCCTGTATGTCAAAAGATAGAAGCAAATGCCACCTGCTTACTGATCTGAATCCTGGGCAGAATGATGCTCTTCTGTGAGGGCTATTTACATGGGTCAACGCAGTTAGCAACAAGAATTCTTGCTCTTGGCTGGGTGACAAGAGTGTGCACAAAGCAAGGGGAGCAGGGACCAACCCCACCTTCCCTCTGCCCCTCCACCACAGCGTGCCCCATCTGTTTGGCCCTCAGCATCCCATGCCACGGTTCATGCTCTTTTACCCTCTCATGGTGGGAACTCTGCTTGCCACGGCTGTCAGCATCAAGATCCCTGTACGTCTGTTGGCAACAAAGTAGAAACTTAAGCTCCATTCAAACGTTCTCTGTGGACCTACTAAGTGACACTGCCAGAAATTCAGAATTCATTTCAACACATATCCCCTACCCCTTACAGATCCCCACCCCAGGTAGCCACAATCCCGTCTATATCAAATCCCATGACCCTAGGACAACTCTCTGTCCAGCACTCTGTCCATCTGGCCTCCAGTGAGGTCAGCCACATATATAAAGAACTATAGTTAGTACCAAAGTGAAACAAACATATTTCTTTCACACAGTGGCACAAGATCAGAGGCATTAAATGGAAGGCTTAATGGGAGAGGCCGGTTAGGAGGGTGAAGCTTTCCACAACAAGATATTAGAAAGGAAAGGTGGGGAGATGGAAACTGGCTGAACAAATGGCCATTACAACAGTCCAGAGGAAACTCTGGGGAATGGTCCCTGAACAGGAACACGAGACCAAAGCATTATTTGTTAAAGGGAGATGTGGACAATGACTGGAAGCATTTTCAGTCAACAGACAGGAATATGTACGTGACAAGGATGGAAATCCTGAAGACAGGCATATGGCTGCCTCCACAGACCTAAGGAAACCACTGTCAGCAATCACGTGGGGAAAGGAAGGCTACTCTTATCACTCTTTGGATTATTGCTGAGGGTTCAGCTTATGGCCGTGTCCTGGTGGAAAAACTAATCCAAAGCCTATAATGTGGCCTATGAGCATATTGTCTCCACAGGAGGATGAGGCCAGAGCTTGGGCTCAAGTCACACCACCCAGATTCAACTGGCTCCATTACCTACTGTGTGAACTTGTACCAAGGACTTGGCCTCCCTACCCTATGCCTGTCTCCTCATCTGTAAAATGGAGGCAATGATAGTACCTGCCTTGTAGGGTTATTGTGAGAATTGGTTGAGATAACACAGCAAGAACTAAGAATACCACCTGGATCTAAGTGTTAGTTCTTATGTACAGACAAGGCATAGTGTAATCACTAAACCTACAGTGGCTCAGTTCTTAGACCCAGGAACACAGTGTGGGTCTTTAACAATCAGACACATTCCTAGGGGTCACCTTTTAAATAGGCCACCTTAGTTGAGAAAATGTCTTTCCATAGTTCCTGCCTTTAAAATTAGTATTTTATTTTATAGGGATATCCTACAAAGATCAATTATATTCTATAAATATACTTTGTATAAGTATGCTTATTGTCCTCTTTAATCATGTCTGTGGTTAAATGCTCTATAAAGCATTTTTCAAACTATCTGCCTGGAGTGTGAGTGGGGTAGATACGAAGGGCAGGTGTTTGCTGGCACAAGTTGGATAAGCAAGAAGCAGGGCTCTCAAAATCAGAAGGAACCAAACTCATAAAGTGAGGTCCTATAAAAGGTTTCCAAAAGCCCATCTTATAAATTATATCTCCTTGGGTAGCAAGACAAAAATGGCTGCTTTAAATGAGGTTATATAAAAATGTGTTGCTCTCAAGGGCTTTTGGACCTTGCATCTGTGACAAATATAGTTCTAGTCTGTGCTTGCATAGTTGTTTTCTTATGATGTGGGACTAGATTAAACTAGCCAGGGTTTGAATGTATTATGTGCTATTCTGGGGTCTGATTGGGAATTGTTTATTTGTAGCAATAAGGTTGCTTCTGCTACAAATGGTCTTAATGTTTTTTAATTGTTAGCTCTGAAAAGAGGGAATCCTGATTTGGCTTCTACCCTAGCCACCTACACAGGCAGGCAGGCAAGCAGGCAGGAAGACAGAGAGGAGAACCATGGTGCATGCAGAGAAAATCACCTGCTGGCTGCCAGACGCCCCACAGGGAGGTGAAGTAGGGGGAGGGGAGAGTGTGATCACTTTTTTGGGGCAGGTCCGAGAACGCTCCTTTTCCCGTCGCTTTTACACCAATGGACACAAACAGAGAGAACATTGGTGAAACAGGGGCCGCATTTAGGGTGGTTCTGGAAGGATTAAGAGCATTCGCCAAAGCCATCCCTCCCGTGCCTCTCCATTCTCCACTGCAATGGCTGTATGGTCAGGGAGGATGGCTTGTTAGTGGGCGGCTGGCCTCCTGGCCATACTGGCGCTGTCTGGTAAGTGCAGACCACATGGGTAATCTCTGCAGCTGGTCTTGAGGGCAGAGCTCACAGTGTAACACTTTCTAAATGCCAGGGATCAAGGATATATTCTTTGTTGGTTTTATCAGGGAAGTGAGGATAGAAGAAATGAACTCGGATGTAGGTGGAGACAAAGGGCACACAGGCCAACCATCACGAGGGGAGGGTGGAGACCTCCTCCCAAGGGCTTAGTCACCTGTATACCCACCAGCAGCAAAGCGGCACTCTCCCTGAGGGCCCGCCCAAGACAACACCCTCCCATGGCTTCCCTCTTCCCTCTCCTCAGCCCCTCGAGCTCACTTAAAAGGTTCTGGAAAACCACCAGGGAAATACAAGAAGATGCAGGAAACAGAATATAAGAACATCTGTCACTACCGCACACTGTATATATCCATGGATTATTTCCCTGTTTTGCCCCCTCACCATCGTATTCCTTTCCTGTGAACCTGTGATTTAGAGAGCTCTTCGGTACTTAAGAAACAATTACTTATTTCTAGGCCACAGGGAACCCTCCATTTCCTCACACTCAGAATGACCATGTTGGGCAGCACACAGGGAAAGCCTGGGAGGGAGAAAAAGCTGTGGAGGATGTGAGGCCAGGGGAAATGGCCCCACTGTTTGTTCCAACCTTTCATGACAATTTACTTCCAAACCAATGCTGGTTAATGTGCAGAGTTTGTCTGCTGGCTGCATTTCTGAGATCAAAAGGCAGAAGGGTGGGAAGGGAAAAGCCAAAGCGTTTACACAGGAAGGTAAAAAAGAGAAGACACTGGCAAGCACAGTTGTTATTCATTTTCCCTCTTCCATACCACGACCTAAGTTAAAACTGATCCTTGCGCCAACTCAGCCACCATTGATGGCATTCCTTGCCACACCCTCCTGCCTCCATCCAAACTTCTTCAAGAAAAACAAGAAGTGAGTCACAGTAAGGTACTGCTGGGAAGCCCCTGATTCCTACAGGGAGCGAAAGAAGGCCACGGTCAGGGTGAGTCAGCAGCAGAGGGCCACTGCAGTGCACCACCAGAGTTCCTCTGTTCCCATGTTTCTGGAGCACCAGAATGTTCCTGTTCTCTCAGGAGACAAGTTTACAGGGCCAAGACTCATGATACCATCCCTGATTTAGTGTTGAGGAAAAATTACGTGTAACTGTGACTTACAGTTCTTTCATGGCCAAGTAAATTTACAATTCGCAACTCTATACAGCAACAATCTAATAGGATTTTCATTGTTCATGGTTTTTCTCTTACCAAGATCTACCCAGATACTCTTTCCAACTGTAATCTCTGGTGCCCACTCCACAGAACCCAGGTTTGACTGCTGCCTGTAGAGCCTAGCAATATTCCACTTCATTGACTGTGATCATAAATTACTCAGATGAATCTAGCTGTTATGTGTCCATGTAGCACCCCACGCAAGGTCAGAGGCTATCAGATGCTTCATAAATAGGAAACACAAGCAGGCCCACAGACACCAAACTCCTGATACCCCTTCGGCACAGCTCCATCAGGTGATGAGCTGATGCGCCAGTCTTCACCAGGACAGAGGCTTGGCTGAGCCAGGCTCCTCGGGTCACACTTACTACCCTTGCGACTTCCCAGCAAGCCAACCCAAAGCTGCTCTGGGCACGTGCCATTTAAAGTAATCTGTTCATGCACGACATGTATTACAACTGACTTCCCTTCCCCATTGCTCCTATCTCAGGTGACCTTGACGAATACTGTCAGAATCTAGAATTTGGGGGAATCTAGTTTAGAGTTCATTTCTCCTTTAGCAGATCCTCGACCAAAAATTACCTTTCAAATCATACACTCCACCTAGACTTCAAGGCAAAGGGTAAGAAAATAAAATGCATTTTCCAATGAGTTTTATTTGTTTGTTTTCCAGAAGACCTCCTCCAAACACAGAGAAAGAAGCAGCTTGGCTTCTGTTGTGAGTTTGGACATTGCTCCCTGGGTTCCAGCTCAGCCTCATGGGCCCTGCCTTTAATGTAGCATATTATTTAGAAGAGATTAGAAAGGAAACTTTTGCCCTGCATGTAATTCAAATAAAATCCACTTGCCACTCCCTAGCACCTCCCAGCAATAGCTGGCACTCTATAGCACAAGAAGAGATCGAGGGTCAGCTCGCCTGACCTCTCAGGATCTTAGTCCTAGATGATACCAAACCACAAGACTGAGTATCCAGGCTGCACTCACTAGAGCAGGAACTTGCTCAACTGTGACTTGGGAGAAAATACAGTTAGAGGCCCCAATCCTTCTGATGGATTTCCTATTATCAACCAGATGCCATCCCTCCACCCCCTTCTTTCTTTCCTATCCAATACTGCTTAGAACCAGCTTTCTAGGAGATCCTGTAAAAACTTTATTGAAAAATTTCAAGGAGTATTTTAAATGGAGACAAAACACCAAGAAAATGCCCATTATCATCTTTGTCGAGGGTCTGAAACAAATAAAAATCATAGTTCAATATTTCTTGGCTAACATTTTCCTATTTAACACGAAAGGCTCCACTGCTCCAATTCTCAGCCTTGCTGAACTCAGGATTCTCCCTCCACTAGTTACAAGGACACATGTAAGCAAAAAGCCAACTTGGGGCAAAGGTTATGGTGGTAAAACTGGAGAAGCTAAGGTACCTGGAACAACTTCCCACAGAGCTTCAGCTAGTTTCCACACCAAATTAACCACCTACTCTTTCAACTGATTACTCAAATCCCAAGGAGTTAAACAAATCATGCAATACTATCAGTACTGTCTGTTAAACTTTTCCCCAGAGCTGCACTCAAATGAGTGCAGAAGCTTCCTCTCCCTGGGAGTTGGGATTCTAAAGTGTCGGCTATAGCCCTGACTGGCTCAGAGGGATGAGTAGGGTGCCAAGGCCCACGGAATCAGCACCCATTCTGGTCCCTGGGCAGCTCCTTTACCTGTTTCCACTGGGGAGTGGGAGCAGGGCGACCCTGCTCAGGTAGGCAGCAGGACGGCTGGCTGACCCCACGCTCTTGTGTCGGCTGTGACACACAGGCCAAGTATGGGTGGGGGACAGGACATGGAGACAAAACAAAATAAAATACATTAAAGTAGGGGAAGACACAAAAAAGATACTCATGGTGGACAGACACACATCTATGAGCCGGGAGTGGGGGCAGACACAGAATTAATTCTTAGAAAGGTACATTTACAAAGGAAACAAAATACCCCACCCCACAAACCAAAAGCAAATGCAAAAGGAAAAAATGAAATCAGAAGCTGTAATTTTCACTTTCCTCTTCCCTAGCTCAATGCTCTGAACCTAAACTACTAATTCTGGTTTAGAAAACTAATCATTCTACTCAAAATGAGGAACACAAACTTCTCTTAGGGGTAAACTTCCTCGCATGGAGAGCATTCCAGACCTCCGGGGATGGGGCAGATCCCTCAGCTGCCAGAGCAGCCAGGCAACCTCAGATATCTACCAACGAATATCCTTATTCCTCTCTATGAGCCACAATACATATGACTGGAGTATAAAAATTAACAACCAAAGGCTAAATGTAAGAAGTTAATTATGGCCAGACCCCAAGCAAAGTCAGTACCCCGCCTTACCCCTAGCCCTTAGAACACTGGCTTATATGTATGGAAAAGTTCAAGGAAGAGAGTAAAAGAATAAAAAGATGGTCTCCCTTTCCTTTGGATGTTCTCTCGGGTCATTAGGAAGTTTCATAAGACACTTCTTGTGTTAATCTCCAAATCCCAGCACCTCCTCTTATAAGAAGTCTTAGTGACTTTCAGATAAGCAAGAGGAGAGACAAGACCTAACAAAGACATCTCAAGTCAAATGCTTCTGTCTAGCACTCTCAAGTTAGTATCCATGACAACTCTTTAAAATGTTCTTAACTCCTGACCTAGTTCAAGGATAGCCTATGAAAACCATCCACAACACACAAAGAAGATTTATCACAAGAACATTTATTATCTCTGTACTTCATCATGAAAGATAAGCAACAACAAAAACATCCAACACTAGAGGAAGAGTTAAGAAAAGCATGGTACACACATACTGGAAGATGCTTGTAGGGTCTGGAACAACATGAGAATATGCCCAAAGTGACGTGAACAAAGCAGAACAGAAAGTGTATATTCCAAATGACCTCAACTATGAAAACAAAAATGCACTGAAAACAGACTAGAACGAAATACAACAAAATGTTAACAGAATTAGAAGTGTCTTGATTACCTTTATTATTGTCTCCAGCATTTTCCTCAATAAGCATCTACCTCTTTTGTAATTCAAATATGTCTGCATGCACATATGTGAGGATATAAATATGTATAGATATATATAAAACTTTAAATCTCTCTTCTGAATTTTTGCCATAGACACCTCAGACATGAATGGTGAGGAGAAAGCAGTGCTGAAAGCATAGGAGGAGCTTCTAAAATGCTTTTCTCTGCCACAGTCAGACAAGGAGAAAACCAGACACAGTCTTGGGCGCATGAATGCTCAGCTAAGACACACCCCATCCCACTTCACTTGACTGGGAAGATCCCTCCTTCCTATATGGCCAGACCAAGCGTGGATGGGTGAGATATGAAGTGAGGTTTACCTGTCTCCTCATGCCAGTGGACTGTGGGGGTGCATTCTCTTCAAATTTGGCCAGCAGCTGGGTTGCCATGTACTTCACTTTGTTCTGATTGCCAAGGGCCACATCCATCCGCCTGTCTGTCAGAGTGCTCACCAGTGTGGGCCTTCCTCCTCTGTAACCCCGGGGCGCGTCCTCCTGACAAACATCGACACCCAGGAACCAGCTTTGGTTAGAGAAACCCCCCACTAATGTTCTTCCCTCAAAGAAGGGAGTACAGTCACTGCCTGGAATGGCAGCTGCTGTTTTTACTTCAGGTTAAGCTTAACAGCTCTCCTCAAGGTTCTAATGCCAAGATGCAGTCAGCAAGACTTTGGTGCATAGGGCAGTATAAAGAGGTACTCGGACTTGGGCTGGTGCCGTCCTATGTCAGGAAAGCCACCACCCCTCGCCAAAAGTAAAATTCTAAAGAGAGGGGGAAGCACTAGTGCACATGTGTGTGCACCTTTAGATGCTCTCCAAAACCCTGAATGAAGTCAACAGCCCACTGAAAAAGCAGCTGCCCACAAAAACTCTCATAAAAATGAATATGAAAAGATCTAGCAATACCAATTTGGAAATTTATTTCAGCCAAAAAGGGCAATTCAGTATGACCATCCTAGCAAATCCCAGGTAATTCTTACCTCTTCCGACTGACTAGTCTTTCTCCTCTTTCCAGCACCATCCAAGTCCTTTTCCTTTTTATCCTATACCAAGAGAGGAGGGAGACTGCATCATCCTAGTCACCATACCCCGCCTTTAGGTTTGTAGCAGGTCAAAAACCTCTTCCATTTACCTTGGGAGAACGCTTCCGAGAGATGGTCTGTCCAAGTTTGCTGAGGAAGGAGATGGGGGATTTGGTGCTGGCTATAAGAACTGCTTTCTCCTCAGCATTCAGGTCCAGGGCATCTGTGAACAGGAAGCAGTGTTGAGCACAGCCCTGGAGGGGGCTTCAAAGTACTGAACAGAACTACACTCCTTGCAGGTGGCTCATAGAACGACAGAAAACTCGAAAGGTTCATCTGCTCTGACAAAAGCAAGAGGAACTCAAGCAGGAAATTCCAACAAGGAAATGCACACTAAGGTATGGATGTCGAGATTTCTCTCTTCCATACACGTTAACAGAACCAATTCTTTTTTTCCAATCCACTTCGGTCACAAAACCCTCCATTTTCGCTTTTCAAAAGTTGGAATCTGCCAATGATGTTAGTTACAAGAGACTGCTAAAGCCTTACCTTCCTGATAGAAGTTTCAAGGTAGAGGGAGAAAGGGGGGAAGGGTATGTAGCTCAGGGTCACTGGCTTTGATTATGCAGACACCAGGTACGTAGGTGCACACAATGGGATGGCTCTCCCTAAACAGGTATAGTGGTGTTAGAGTTGTGGATTCCTGTTCTAAGAACTGCATATCTGATCAGAAAAAGCCATGCACATCTAGGCTAGAAGATACTAGAGAACCACAAACTCTGTGGGTTCTAATGTTTTATTAGTAACAATAGTAATTTTAAAAGTAATTGAAACTAATAATATACTGCTAGTATTAAATGCTTCTGTTTGCCAAACATTCTCCATAGCACATCACAGTTTTATGTTATACGTACATAAGATCCGGTGTTTGGATGGGGAAACTGAGGCACAAGGAAATTTAGTAACTTGCCTAAGGTCAAACAGGTAGAAGTACTGGAAGTAGATCCAGGTTGGGTACCATGGTAAACACTGTAAAGCATTATATACTTACTCAAAGGGACAATAGGAATATTTTTTTTTTTGGTAGCATTCTGGTAGACTGAGGCAGCAGGCTGAGTGTCAAACAAAGACGTTGAAAAACACTAAAAGGTTAGAGAAGAGAGAGAAGCCAGAGAAGGAACAGTTACAGAAGAAAGAGAATGAAGCAAACAAGTACAGGACCACAGAGGCCAATGAGAAGAGAGAATTTCAAGAAAAAGGATATCATCATATTAGTACTGAATAATGCAGAAAAGCCAAGTGCGTGAGAGACGCAAAATGAGAAAAGATGTGGATCTGGTGACTCTTCCTGACTGTAGAGAATAGTTTTGGCAGAGCAGTAGAAACAGGAGCCGGGGTGCAAAGTTTTACAGAGTTCGGGCCTGGGAAGGCAGAGGATCCACTAAATACAAACCACCTTGTCGAAAAGGCTGGTTCTGAGAGAAAGGGGAGGAGAAAGTAGTAGAGGTAAGGAAAACATTTTGCATAGGAATGATTTTTGCATATTTATAGATTTAATGAGAAAGATTTGGGAAAAGAAAGAATGGTTGAGAACATACTAATCGAGAAGGAAAAAATAATGGAGCAAAGTTCCAGGGCCTTACCCAGACAACCAACCAGTAATAACACAGAGTAAGTGCAGGTGTGCTTCTGGTGCTACTGACGAAGAACGTGGTTAGAAAGAAGGAAAGAGGCGGACCGGCACCCGCGAGAGCAGACTGGGACCGTGAGCGGGGAGCGTGTGCCACCAGACTTTCACGGACCTCCGGTGCGCTCACTGGAACCAGACTGAGACCGGGAGCTCCGGGGCTGCGCGCGGGGTGGCTGGCGGTGTTAGAAACACAAAGGACAGAACGCACCGGCCCTGGAAGTGAGGGCTGGGATGCCGGGTGTGGGGCGCACATCCCTGGATGCTGTAAGGTTTAGCAGCACTAACAGAAGCAGAGTTAGAGTGGCCAGAGGAGCTCAGTGGAGAGCAGACTGCGATCCCTCTGTTCTGAGACAGAGTCTAAGATTCGGCCGCCGCTGCTCTGACTCTCAGAAGAGGCACAGCAAACCGCCAGGGAAAGCCGCCAGAGAACAAAAGCCTGGAAATACCAGCGCACCGTGTGCCCACCCCCATCATCCCTCGCAGGGGACACGGAGACTCTACCCAAACTGGGTTGCCTGAGTATCGGCATGGCAGGCCCCTCCCCCAGAAGACAGGCTGAAAAAGCAAGAAGCGCACATCTCTAAGATCCCTAAAAAACAAGGGCGCATGGCCAGGGTCCTGGTCAATAATTGGGGCTCTGGACAACCCCGCAACCTCTCCTCATCAGAATGATGAGAAGGAGAAGTCCCCCCCAGCAAAAAAAAGACAATGAGTCTGTGGCCTCTGCCAGAGAACTCATGGNGTGGCCTCTGCCACAGAACTAATGGATATGGATGTAACCAAATTATCAGAAATGGAATTCAGAGTAACAATGGTCAAGATGATGTGTAGACTTGAAAAAAGTATTAACGAAAATGTTAATGAGAATATAGAATCTCTAAGGGCGGAAATGAGAGCGAATCTGGCAGAAATTAAAAATTCTATGAACCAAATGCAGTCAAAACTAGATGCTCTGACGGCCAGGGAGAATGAGGCAGAAGAACGTATCGGCGAATTGGAGGAAGGGTTAGTAGAAGAGAAAGTTAGAATAGAAACTTGGATAAAAAAAATCCAATCTCGGGGGGCCTGGGTGGCACAACGGTTGGGCGTCTGCCTTCGGCTCAGGGCATTATGGGATCGAGCCCCACATCAGGCTCCTCTGCTATGAGCCTGCTTCTTCCTCTCCCACTCCCCCTGCTTGTGTTCCGTCTCTCTCTGGCTGTCTCTATCTCTGTCAAATAAATAGATAAAATCTTTAAAAAAAAAACCCAATCTCAAGACTGTAGGTTATGGGAGATTACTGACTCAATGAAATGATCCAATGTCAGAAATATCGGCATCCCTGAGGGGGTGGAGAAAAACAGAGGTCTAGAAGAGATATTTGAACAAATTGTAGCTGAAAACTTCCCTAATCTAGCAAGGGAAACAAACATTCGTGTCCAAGAGGCAGAGAGGACCCCTCCCAAGCTCAACGGACAAACCTACGCCACGGCATGTCATAGTGCAATTCGCAAATATTAGATCCAAGGATACAGTATTGAAAGCGGCCAGGGCAAAGAAATTTCTCACGTACCAAGGCAAAGGTATCAGGATTACGTCAGACCTGTCTACAGAGACCTGGAATGAGAGAAAGGCTTGGGGGGGCATTTTTAAAGCTCTTTCAGAGAAAAACATGCAGCCAAGGATCCTTTATCCAGCAAAGCTGTCATTCAGAATTGATGGAGAAATAAAGACGTTCCAAAATCGCCAATCATTAACCAATTTCGTAACCACGAAACCAGCCCTACAGGAGATATTAAGGGGGGCTCTATAAAGGTAAAAAGGCCCCAAGAGTGATACAGAGCAGCAAGTCACAACCGATACAAAGACTTTAAAGAGAAATGGCATCATTAAAATCATATCTGTCAAAAATCAGTCCCAATGTAAATGGCCTAAATGCTCCCATAAAACACCACGGGGCTTCTGATTGGATAAAAAGACATGACCCATCCATTTGCTGTCTAAACAGACTCATTTTGAACCCAAAGATACATTCAGACTGAAAGTAAAGGGATGGAATGCCATCTTTCATGCCAATTGGACCTCAAAAGAAAGCTGGAGTAGCAATTCTCATATCAGATAGACTGGATTTTAAACTAGAGGCCATAGAGAGAGATACAGAAGGGCACTATATTATTCTTAAAGGAAGTATTCAACAAGTGGATATGACAATTATTAATATATATGCCCCCAACAGGGGAGCAGCAAGATACACAAGCCAACTCTTAACCAAAATAAAGAGACATATAGATAAGAACACAGTAATAGTAGGGGACCTCAANTGTTGTAGCAATTCTTATATCAGATAGACTGGATTTTAAACTAAAGACTATAGTTAGAGACACAGAAGGGCACTATATTATTCTTAAAGGAAGTATTCAACAAGTGGATATGACAATTATTAATATATATGCCCCCAACAGGGGAGCAGCAAGATACACAAGCCAACTCTTAACCAAAATAAAGAGACATATAGATAAGAACACAGTAATAGTAGGGGACCTCAACACCCCACTATCAGAAATAGACAGAACACCCTGGCAAAAACTAAGCAAAGAATCAAAGGCTTTGAATGCCATACTCGACGAGTTGGACCTCATAGATATATATAGAACACTACACCCAGAACCAAACAATACTCATTCTACTCTAATGTCCATGGAACATTCTCAAGATTAGACCATGTTCTGGGACACAAAACAGGTCTCAACTGATACCAAAAGACTGAAATTATTCCCTGCATATTCTCAGACCACAACGCTCTGAAATTGGAACTCAACCACAAGGAAAAACCTGGAAGAAACTCAGACACTTGAAGACTAAGAACCATCCTGCTCAGGAATGACTTGATAAACCAAGAAATCAAAAATCAATTTAAACAATTTATGGAGACCAANAGACCAACGAGAATGAATACACAACGGTCCAAAACCTATGGGATACTGCAAAGGCAGTCCTAAGGGGGAAATACATAGCCATCCAAGCCTCACTCAAAAGAATAGAAAAATCTAAAATGCAGTTTCTATATTCTCACCTCAAGAAGCTGGAACAGCAACAGAGGGATAGGCCTAATCCATCCACGAGGAAGCAGTTGACCAAGATGAGAGCAGAAATCAATGAATTAGAAACCAGAAGTACAGTAGGGCAGATCAACAGGAGTAGAAGCTGGTTCTTCGAGAGAATTAATAAAATCGACAGACCTCTGGCAAGACTTATCCAAAAGAATAGAGAAAGGACCCAAATTAATAAAATCATGAATGAAAAACGAGAGGTCACAACCAACACCAATGAAATTGGAAGGATTATTAGAAACGTTTATCAACAGCTTTATGCCAATAAACTAAACAATCTGNGTGGAAATCCATAAAGTACCAAGACTGAAACAGGAAGAAACTGATTTTTTAAACAGGCCAATTAATTATGAAGAGATTGAGTCAGTGATAAACAACCTTCCAAATAATAAAACTCCAGGCCCAGACGGTTTTCCTGGGGAATTCTACCAAACATTCAAAGAAGAAATAATACCTATTCTCCTAAAGCTATTTCAAAAAATAGAAACAGAAGGAAAGCTACCAAACTCATTCTATGAGGCTAATATTACCTTGATCCCCAAACCAGGCAAAGACCCCCTCAAAAAGNTCCCAAACCAGGCAAAGACCCCAACAAAAAGGAGAATTATAGACCGATTTCCCCAATGAATATGGACGCCAAAATCCTCAACAAGATACTGGCTAATAGAATCCAACTGTACATTAAAAGGATTATCCATCATGACCAAGTGGGATTCATACCTGGGATGCAAGCATGGTTCAACACTCGCAAATCAATCAATGTGATACATCATATCAACAAGAAAAGACTCAAGAACCATATGATCCTCTCAATTGATGCAGAAAAAGCATTTGACAAAATACAGCATCCTTTCCTGATTAAAACCCTTCAGAGTGTAGGAATAGAGGGTACATTTCTCAATCTCATAAAAGCCATCTATGAAAAGCCTACTGCAAGCATTATTCTCAATGGGGAAAAGCTGGAAGCCTTTCCCTTAAGATCAGGAACACGACAAGGATGCCCACTCTCGCCACTATTATTCAACATAGTACTAGAAGTCCTTGCAACAGCAATCAGAAGACAAAAAGGGATCAAAGGTATCCAAATCGGCAAAGAAGAAGTCAAACTGTCTCTCTTTGCAGATGACATGATACTCTATATGGAAAACCCAAAGGAATCCACTCCCAAACTATTAGAAGTTATAGAACAATTCAGTAAGGTGGCAGGATACAAAATCAATGCCCAGAAATCAGTTGCATTTCTATACACGAATAACGAGACTGAAGAAAGAGAAATTAGGGAATCCATCCCATTTACAATAACACCAAAAACCATACGTTACCTTGGAATTAACTTAACCAGAGACGTAAAGGACCTATATCCTAGAAACTATAGATCACTTTTGAAAGATATTGAGGAAGACATAAAAAGATGGAAAAATATTCNGTTTCACATGATCATAAAAGCCATCTATGAAAAGCCTACAGCAAACATTATTCTCAACGGGGAAAAGCTGGAAGCCTTTCCCTTAAGATCAGGAACACGACAAGGATGCCCACTCTCGCCACTATTATTCAACATAGTACTAGAAGTCCTTGCAACAGCAATCAGAAGACAAAAAGGGATCAAAGGTATCCAAATCGGCAAAGAAGAAGTCAAACTGTCTCTCTTTGCAGATGACATGATACTCTATATGGAAAACCCAAAGGAATCCACTCCCAAACTATTAGAAGTTATAGAACAATTCAGTAAGGTGGCAGGATACAAAATCAATGCCCAGAAATCAGTTGCATTTCTATACACGAATAACGAGACTGAAGAAAGAGAAATTAGGGAATCCATCCCATTTACAATAACACCAAAAACCATGCGTTACCTTGGAATTAACTTAACCAGAGACGTAAAGGACCTATATCCTAGAAACTATAGATCACTTTTGAAAGATATTGAGGAAGACATAAAAAGATGGAAAAATATTCCATGCTCATGGATTGGAAGAATTAACATAGTTAAAATGTCCATACTACCCAGAGCAATCTACACTTTCAATGCTATCCCGATCAAAATACCGAGGACATTTTTCAAAGAACTGGAACAAATAGTCCTTAAATTTGTATGGAACCGAAAGGGCCCCGAATCACCAAGGAACTGTTGAAAAGGAAAAACAAGGTGGGGGCATCACAATGCCAGATTTCGAGCTGTACTACAAAGCTGTGATCACAAAGGCATCATGGTACTGGCACAAAAACAGACACATAGGCCAATGGAACAGAATAGAGAACTCAGAAATGGACCCTCGGCTCTTTGGGCAACTAATCTTTGATAAGCAGGAAAAAACATCCAGTGGAAAAAAAGAAAAGTCTCTTCAATAAATGGTGCTGGGAAAATTGGACAGCTACATGCAAAAAAATGAAATTGACCGCTCTCTCACACCATACACAAAAATAAACTCCAAATGGATGAAAGACCTCGATGTGAGACAGGAATCCATCAAAATTCTAGAGGAGAACATAGGCAACAACTTCTATGACATCGGCCAGAGCAACCTTTTTCACGACACATCGCCAAAGGCAAGAGAAATAAAAGATAAAATGAACTTATGGGACTTTATCAGGATAAAGAGCTTCTGCACAGCCAAGGAAACAGTCAAAAAAACTAAGAGACAGCCCACGGAATGGGAGAATATATTTGCAAAGGACACCACAGATAAAGGACTGGTATCCAAGATCTACAAAGAACTTCTCAAACTCAATACACGAGAAACAAATAAACAANGAAATAAATCATAAAATGGGCAGAAGATATGAACAGACACTTTTCTAATGATGACATAGAAATGGCCAACAGACACATGAAAAAATGTTCAAAATCATTAGCCATCAGGGAAATTCA